>NW_026896367.1:0-224542 GCF_033153095.1 Gastrolobium bilobum | reverse complement strand
CATTTGCCTAACATTTGAAATATTTTTGTGTGTAGTTATTTTATTTTTAAATGTGTTTATTATCCCTAAAGGTTTCTATTTGAAATTGAATATGATAGATTTGTTAGCCGCCAAAGTGGCCAAATTTATAAAGGTTAATTTAATTTCAAATAGGTTGGTCATATAAATATATTTTATTTATGCAAATAATAATCGACCCACAGGAAGGTTATTGTTTGGCCAAATAACATATGTTGTGTGATCAAGTGTGTGTTTATTGCTTATGCAGATAGTGATCGACCCACAGAAAGGTTATTTTTTGGCCAAGTAACAAACATACTATGGTAATAAATATGTGACAATTGTTATAAAAAAAAAAAATATGTGACAATTATCAAGAATTCTCCATGTAATTCATAGTCGGCCCACAGGAAGGCTATGATTTGACAGGACTTGTTGTCAATGTTTGATTAATACATTAAGAGTATCACTTACAAGTTGATATTTTTGTCCACAGACTAAATATTAATGTTGTGCACTTATAATAAACTGAAGGATTATTTGTATGTTATCTTTTTTGTTCTCTGTATAGTTTATGCTAGACTAAATGATATGCTTCCAATGCTTAATGAGGCAAATTTCAAGCTGTGGAAAGAGAATGTGGAAATTGTTCTCGACTGCATGGATCTCGACAATGCGCTAAGGACTGAGAAACCCACTTCCACTCAGGAAAATCCAAACACAGATAAAATTGAGAAGTTGGAACGCTCAAATCGCATGTGTCTGATGATCATGAAACGTTGCGTTCCGGAGGCGTTTAGGGGCTCGATTGTTGAGACTACTGATGCCAAGTTGTTTCTAAAGGAACTCGTGCAATACTTTGCTCGAAATGAAAAGGCTGAAATTGGTCAAACCTTGTCCAAACTCATAAACATGTGGTATAAAGGAAAGAGAAACATAAGGGAGTACATTAGGGAAATGTCTAATCTTGCTGGAAAACTAAAGGCATTAAAGTTAGAGATGCCCTTTGAGTTGCTCATGTACTTATTTATTATCTCTCTTCCTGCACAATACGGTCAATTTGTGGTGAGTTATAACACTCAAAAAGAAAAATGGACTCTTAATGAGCTCATTTCTCACTGCGTGCAAGAGGAAGGGAGGTTACAGCGAGAAAAGACTGATAGTGCTCACTTGGCATCAACCTCTCAAGACAAGAAAAGAAAGAGAGCTAAGGATAATGCGGATGCTTTGCCAAAGAAGCAAAAGAAACAGGACCAGGAATTCACCTGCTTCTTTTGTAAGAAATCTGGACACAGGAAGAAAAAGTGTTCCAAATACAAGGCATGGCGCGAAAAGAAGAGTATGACTCTCACTTTAGTTTGTTGGTACTGGTTCTGTGGCACAATCGTTTAGGTCATATCTCTAAACAGAGATTCAGAGGCTTGTGACTGATGGATTTCTTGAACCCCTTGATCTGGATGATTTTGAGGTGTGCATTGAATGCATAAAGGGAAAACAGACAAACATAAGGAAAATAGGTTCCAACAGAGCTTCAGACGTCTTAGAATTGATTCATACGGATATTTGTGGACCATTTCCTATAGCCTCTTGGAATGGTCAACAATACTTTATCACATTCATAGACGACTATTCAAGATTTGGATACCTATATTTGATTAGAGAGAAGTCACAATCATTGGATGTGTTCAAAGAATTTAAACCTGAAGTTGAACTTCAATTAGGAAAGAAAATTAAGGCCATTAGATCTGATCGTGGTGGTGAATACTATGGTAGATCTGATGGATCAGGTGAACAACGTCCAAGGCCCTTTGCGATCTTCTTAAAAGAGTGTGGAATCGTCCCGCAATACACAATGCCAGGTAAACCTAGCATGAATGGTGTTGCAGAAAGGCGAAACCGGACTCTTAAAGACATGGTAAGGAGTATGCTTAATCATTCTTCATTGCCAGAATCACTTTGGGGAGAAGCACTAAACACTGCAGTTTATATCCTTAATAGGGTTCCCAGCAAAGCAGCGACAAAAACCCCTTATGAGCTATGGAATGGAAAGAAACCTAGCATAAGGCATTTACACATTTGGGGTTGTCCAGCAGATGCAAGGCCTTATAGGCCAAATGAAAGAAAGTTGGACTCAAGAAAAATCAGCTGCTATTTTGTTGGATATGTTGAACGCTCTCGGGGCTTTAAGTTTTATAATCCCACTACAAGATCCTTTTTTGAGATGGGAAATGCCAGATTCCTTGAGGATGTTGAGTTTGGGGTGAAGATAAAATAAGGAATGTTGTCTTTGATGAGGAAGAAAATTATATTTCTCTTCCTAATATTGTTATCATTCAAGATGCAATTACGGAACAAGCAATGGGTCAAGACAATAATGAACCACCCCCTATGCCACCTATAGAACAAACTCAACAAACTCAAGAAGTGCCATTAAGGAAATCCACTAGAGAAAGGAGAAATGCAATTCCGGATGATTATATTGTGTTTCTTCAAGAGCATGAAAATATTTTAAGCTTGAAGGAAGATGATCCAATCAACTTCCAACAAGTCTTACAAAGCTCTAATGCTTATAAATGGATTGATGCCATGAAAGATGAGATGCAATCTATAAAAGACAACGACGTTTCGGATCTTATTGAGTTGCCTAAAGGTGTGAAACCCATTGATTGTAAATGGCTATTTAAAACCAAAAGGGATTCAAATGGCAACATCGAAAGATATAAGGCACGTCTAGTTGCTAGAGGTTTCACTCAGAAAGAAGCCATAGACTATAAAGAGACTTTCTCTCCGGTTTCTACGAAGGACTCCTTTAGGATAATAATGGCGCTTGTGGCTCATTTGGATTTGGAGATACATCAGATGGACGTAAAGACAACGTTTCTCAATGGTAACATTGATGAGACAATTTATATGGTGCAACCAGAAAAAACTTTGTATTGGGAGATTCAAAGTCTATGGTTTGCAAATTGAAAAAGTCCATTTATGGCCTTAAGCAAGCTTCTCGTCAATGGTACCACAAATTCCATCAGGTTATTATCTCCTAAGGTGAACTTAGTAGAAGATTGTGTGTATCACAAGTTCAGTGGGAGTAAATTCATATTCCTGATACTATATGTTGATGATATCTTACTTGCCAGTAGCGATATATATAGGCTTATTGCATGAAACCAAGAAACTTCTCACTAAAATTTTTGAGATGAAGGACCTTGGTGATGCATCTTTTGTCTTAGGAATACAGATACTTTGAGATCGCGCTCAAGGTATCCTATGGTTATCACAAAAGGCCTACATTGAAAAGATTTTGGATAGATTTGGCATGAAGGATTGTTTGTCAGGAGATGTGCCTATATCTAAGGGAGACAAGTTTAGTCTCGCCAAATGCCCTAAAGGTAAGCTTGAGATGATAGAAATGACAAAGGTACCTTATGCTTCGGCAGTAGGAAGCCTTATGTATGCCCAGGTTTGTACTTGCCCTGATATAGCATTTATAGTGGGAGTGTTAGGAAGATACTTGAGCAATCCAGGAATGGATCATTGGAAAGCAGCCAAGAGGGTTATGCGGTATTTAAAGAGAACAAAAGATTATATGCTTACATATCGGAGGTCAGATGAATTAGAGATCTTCGGATATGCTGACTCTGATTTTGCTGGATGCCAAGATAGTAAAAGATCCACATCAGGTTATGTCTACATGTTGGCTGGAGGAGCTATTTCTTGGAAAAGTGTTAAACAGGCACTCGTAGCTTCCTCTACTATGGCTGCTGAATTTGTAGCTTGTTTTGAGGCATCCAACCATGGGGTATGGCTGTAAAACTTTGTCACAGGGCCACATATAGTAAGTGGTGTTGAAAGGCCACTGAAGATTTATTGTGACAACAGGTCAACCGTGTTGTACTCTAACAACAACAGAAGCTCTTCAAAATTGAAGCAGGGACGAACTCCATGCTTGCGGATCCGCTTACTAAAGGCTTACTGCCTAAGGTCTTTCACGAGCATACTGCTCATATGGGTGTTGTTTTGTTCGATGACACTACGGTTTAGTGGGAGTTCTTTATGTAGGTGTTCTATGTAAATAAATAAATGAAATATTCTTATGTTTGTTTTCTGCAGAATAAAGAATTCAATGTTATTTTCCCTCTGAATGTATTAAATTTTGTGCTTGTGTTTCTACTTTGTGTATGCAGAAAATTTAGGATTGATCTCATAAAGATTAAAGTAGGACCAGTTGGAAATAGGCATGGTAAGATCACATTGCATGTAATTTCCATGCCACTCATCCATACTTGATCTATGTCATTGAATATATTGGTGCGATGACCATGGAAGGTTTAGATACGCTTGAAAGTGACAAAAGCCGCCATGATTTCATATTGATATAGGAGGTGGACCAGATTGTATCTAAGGAGGAATCTAAAGAAAAATAGCATACAGTTGCGCACTAAAGATATATGATATAATTATCTCAAGTTAATATGTGACCCAAGTGGGAGATTGTTAGGAAATTATATTTTCTAATAATCATTGTGGGTTACATATTATATTAATAATTATATTGTGCTATTTATATATATTGGGTAAATTAAAGTGATCAGTTAAATATTCCCAAATAGATTCCTAAGTGAGTATGGATTGAATGAGTGGATACCGGTGTTGGGCCAACTAGGTATAATGGGAGCTTATTGGCCCAACAATAAAGATAAAAACACTATAAGAGTTATGGTCCCCAAGAGGTCAAATAACAACCCTAGTTTCTCTTCCCCATCAAGAGAGAGACAGCACACTAAGGAATAAGATTTTAGGGTGATTTGACTGAGGAAGACTACAAACCCCAAGAGACAAGATAAAAGTTATTCCGCTGCAATGGAGACAGGTATGCCTCCACCTTTATGTTGTTCTTATTTTTCTTTATGATTTGGTATGATGGATCTTGGCTTATAGGAGATAGTTATCACCAAAAGGTTTAGAAGAATTAAAAATTCCAACATATGGAGATAATCAAATTGATTTTTACTTTGTTTTCTAGAAATGAATTTTTATGTTTCTTTAGAAACAATTATTCTGGTGTAGATATATTTGTTAGCTGCGTATCATTGCAATTCATAGCAGTAATTCTATATACCTAGATAATTTCTCACGGTTATAACTATCTATTCCAGTTGCTATGCAATCTTAAAATTAAAGACTTGATCATTCCATCTTTTCCCAAGATTGCCGAAATGTGGAAGCGCAAGTACAACTTCATTGAGATGAGAGAAGAGCTGAAGAGAGAAATGTCCTTCTACAATATTTTGATGTTCCCTGATGCTTTAAAATTGTTGAGCGACTTTTTCCCAAGCGTAGCAGGTGAATATCTCTTGCTTATTATCTTTCTCTTGTGCTTGGAGTTTTCTCTTTCTCCACTCTTATATTTCCCTATGGTGGTGGTAGAGATGACAATAAAGGCAATCAAACTAATAATCAGAATGCTCTGCAAACACAAATGTAGCGGACATAGAGACAACTTCTAGACTTCAATGTTAACTTTGATATTGAAAAATGTTTATTGCAAATAAGTTATTTATATTTTTTTTAAAACGACGTCGTTTTGGTATTGAAATTTTAAAAAATTATAAATATAAAGATTATTATAACCTTGAAATAAATTAAAATTACAAAAATACTATGATTTTCGCTCCAAAACGACATTGTATTGAGCTTACTGTATATAACTTATCTGCAGTAATTGTAGAAAAAATGAACCCATAATTAAAATATAATTATGTTTTTTTCCCATCTTACTGTATGTGAATCGTATTAATCATTCCATTTATACATTCAAAATTGGAATAACTTTCTTTTCGTGATGATTTCAATAATTCAACTACTTATTGATCATTAATGATACTCTTTTGGTAGTCAATTCACTACAATTGTTGAACTTGTGTGATATGTTATTATAATTATTAACTCTCATGTGGGTCTTTTCATAAATAAAAAAAAATTACGAGTGAGAAAATCATGATTAAGAATTAATATAAGTATGTGATATTATACTAAATATTTTGAATTAGCAATGCAACATAGTTAACACGACAAATTAAGAAAAAAAATATTAAATTTATAAACAATATAATCTAATAAAATTAAGAAATCATTTTTTAATTAATTTAATATTGAATCAATTTAAGGAAAGGTTGAATAAGAACTCAAGAGACATGTGATAAATTGAATGCAAAAGCACACAAGTGTACTAATATACGTTGTTTAGGCCCTTTAGGGAGGTTTTATTTACATGTTTTCTTTTTCTTTTTTCAAAGATGTGATACAGTATATAGAGGGGGCAAAGTTTTATTATTATTATTTCAAGAATAATATCTTGACATTCAACGAAAGATATTCCACAGTTTCTTTTTTTATTACTTGAAATTTTTACGATATAAAATACGATGTTGACATGTTTTAAAAATAGAGGAGGGATATTCTCACTACCAAAAATTTTTACTGCCAACTTACTACCTATTTAATCACCATTAGATTAACATTTTCTCTCTCTTCAAATTTTTTTTAACATTCTCTCTCTTTGATCCAATGGTGATGTGATGATTAGTAAGTTAGTAGTAAAAATTTTTGGTAATTAGAATATCCTTACCCTTAAAAATAATGGTTGATGAGACAAAATTAGTTGTCCACGAAAAACTAGAGGTGATATCACATGTCACCCAAGTTCCTTAAATTGATGATATCACCCGTAAGGCGTTATGTTTAACAATTTCATTTGTAATTTTATGTTTTTCATTTTGTTTGGTTTGTTGGGCTTAATTTTTAAAAATAAAAAAAATTTCAGTGAAAAGTAAAAATATTTATTTTATATTAAAATAAGAAGGGATTTTAAATGGCAAAACACATTTATTTCTTTATAAAATAAAAATTTAAATATAGGATACCATTTATTCTCTAATTTTGTTAAATCTGGTGATGTTGAATTCATTTCTTAATAGTATAAGTCATAAGTATTATATGAAAATCTGAAATAACATGTTTAATTTTTTTATTTTTTATATAAATTTTTGGTAAGAATAAAATTTACCATTTTTAAAATATTCTTTATCACTTTTCAATTAATAAAAAATTAAACACGTTATCCGCACTAAGTGCCGCTTGATCTCCTTGGCGTCACTGATAAATATCATGAATACCGAATTAAAATATTAAATAGGATAAAAAACCCTCCAAATGAGTCAAGGAGCCCCTCTTCTCTTCTATATAAAGACACTGACTGCGTACCCTTCCCTAGTACAATTGCCTTTAGGTGGTGTTTGGTTGGGAGCTTTTTCAGCGGATATTTATGTTTTTCAAATATGACTTTTAGAAACACAATGTTTGTTTCAACGTATTTTCACCAAAAATCCATCTATCCAATTTGTATGGATTTATGAGAAACATAAATATCTGCACTGTTTAAAAACCCAATTTGAAGGTGGGATTTTTCGAAAAACCGGTTATCTGACTTTTAATGCACTGTTGATTTCATAAAGTTACCTGATTTTTTCAGTAAAATTTTTCTCCACCAAACAACTTTTTTTTACATTTTTTTACATATCTCACCTTATCTATCTTTCCAATCATTTCTCTGTATATTTCATTTTTCTATTATTACAAAAAAAAAAATTCTGAACCAAACGCTGAATCCACTTTCAGACAAATTTCAAATTTTAGTCACTGCTAGCACTAAACACCAAGCTGGAGAAGACTGTGCAGTCTGAATTTGTTGCCTGTCTTGCTTGACGACGTGACACATTTGTTTCATTTTTCAAAGCACTAGAAGAGAAGAGCGCTTTCTCGGTCTCCTCTGGTATCGATTTTCCCATTCTTGTTACCATATATAACTTGAATTCCTTCAATGAGTTGAGATATTCACTAAAATATTTTTTAACAATTTCAAGCTGTGCAGGCATTTCACAGGTTTACTGATTACTTGCTTCTGCAATGACCAATGCTCAAACTTCAAATGAATCTATAAAAATCTTCACATCAAGAATCTAGGGCGGCAAAGATCTTATTCCCAAATTGAAGGTATATTTTCTACTCAGTAGCAATTTATGGTATTGTCGAGATTTTTTGTGGTAGATGATTCGACTTCCCCTGTTGGGCAAAGTATTCAATCTCCTTGATTGAAGTCTACTTATTCGAGAACTTCATTTATGTATGCAGGAAGGTTCATTATTTGTTTAGTTTGATTGATGTACAAATTTTAAGATCTGTTCTGGCATAGATTGCGCCGTCATAACCTATTTGGTTTTCAAATGCATATTTAATTAAAGTGGATTGCTTATTTGTGTATTGAGTATGATGTTTGCTTGAATTTTTTTCTTTCTTGACCATTTCTTTCCCTATTATTCTTTTTTATTTCTTCAGATCATTAATGTTCATTGGTATTTGTTAATCGCCATAACTACTTTTGTGATCGCTTAAGCTGTTTACTAATTCTGTAACAGATATTTTGGCACATTCAATTGATTTGAAGCCATGCAGGGTATACGGAGTTGTGTATCCAAAAAGAGGGCGGCAAAGGGAGAGCAAAACAAGGAAACTAATATTCCTGGACCATGTTGCAGAGAGGTACATATTCTTTCTCTATGATTTGTGCATCAAATATTATATTTGGAAGATATTATTTTTGTGTTTTTTCCATTACATTTAGATTTTTGACTATGTGCTTTGTGAAAGATCTATGAGAAATTGGAAGGCTCACTTGGAACCAGAAATGATGTCTTTGCAAGATACTCTTGGAGAGTTATCCGCCAAATGGATATGACCCCCAAGGTGGTCTCTGCTGCTAGGAACTCACATTTAGAAAATAATTCTAAGGTTGCAGTTACTTGGATGTTAATGAATGAAGCTTTTAACACAATAATTGGCACGCACACGGGCATCAATCTGGTCGAAAGTGTAGTTTACAGTCGAGGAAAAGCACATTGATGGTATAATTCCACATTGTTGCAGAACTTTATTAGTTTTCCCCGTCTTAAAGCATATAGCTCATTACTTCTGCTGCCATTAATTTGTATTTTCATTCAAAACTTTCTAATTACTCTAATATTCTTCTACTTTTCATATAAGAATCAAGAATACAACCTTTTGATCAATTGCTGTCATTTACTATTCAGATCAAAATTATCCAGGATTAATTTTAGCCAATTTTATACATTTATCCTGGAGAAAGATGATGAGATCATCGCTGCAGCTTGTGTAAGGTATCCTTTTTTTGTTTGTTAATCTTTCCAACTTTTTTAGTTATTGAGTTTGTGAACACACTTCTGTAACTTTGCAATGCCCCTCGTGCTCAGATGCTCTCTGCCCTTGAAATACAGATTTATAATTTTGTTTTGCGTTAACAAAGATTGTGATACACACTGTTATTGATTGTTACCTTCTAGCTCTATATATTTCATGAGAGGAGGATTGCAGAAATGCCTTTTATTGCCACAGAAGAGGCATACAGGGGCCAAGGAATTTCCTGGGCGTTAATGACGATAATTGAATCGGTAAGTGGTTAACAAAGTCCCTTGATCTCTTATAGAATGTCCATTCAATCATGTATAATCTATGTAGAGATTACAGAAGGATCTTAAAACAACAACTCAATTTGCCCCCCGTCAATTTCCTATCATTGCCATTCATAACAATATTCTATATACCTAGATAATTTATAATGATCATCACTACCTTTTCCAGTTCCTATGCAATCTTAAAGTTGCAAACTTGATCATTCCATCTGATCCAAAGACTGCTGGGATGTGGAAGCGCAAGTTCAGTTTCAATGAGATGAGCGAAGAGTTGAAGAGAGAAATATCATCCTTCAATATTTTGATGTTACCTGATGCTTTAAGACTGTACTAGAACTACGACAAGCATAACAGGTGAATATTTCTTCTCTTGTGTGGAGTTTTCTCTTTCTTTACTCACGTTCCCCTTCTACAGATGGGTGACAATAATAAAGACAATCAAAATGGCTTGGAACCACAGACAGAGCAGGGAGAGAGACCCCTTTTTGACTTGAATATTGCCCTTCATGAGGAAGACTATTAGAAGTACAAGAATCTTAGTATCCATACAAATGGTGAATGATAGGTTTATACTCTGGCTGACCGGATTAAAACTACAACAGTCTCTTTCCAAACCCAACAAGGTCAGAAGAGTTGCCATCCAAAGTAATGAGCCTAATGTCAACTACCATTATAGTTAATGACGCATGCTGAATGCTGCATGATATTAACCCTGACGTAGGGTGTGCATGACAATCGTTCTGTTTCCTGGCACTGTTTTTAAAAAGAAACAATTATTTTCTATTTCTGTGTCTTGGAACAGTTTCTGAGAAAAAAAATATGTTTGACAACATGTTCTATTTTTATTCTGAGAATGAGAATTGTGTTTGATAACACAATAAATAATATAAAAAAAATAATTCCTAATAAGCATAATTTTTTTTCGGATCATCACTTTCCTTTCATATGGCGGCGGTGGTGGCAGCGGCGTGGTGGTGGTTGGTGGTGTGTAGTGGTGGTGACATGGTGGTGTTGGTGATGGTATGGTGGTGGTGGTGACGACAGTGGCTGCGGCGATGATGGTAGTGGTTGGTGACGGTGGCAGTGGCGATGATGTGGTGGCAACATGGTGGTGAAAATGGTGGCGATAGTGGTGGTGGCAGTAGCTGCGGAGCTGATGGTGGTAATGGTGGCGATGGTGGTGGTAGTAGTGGTGGTGGTGGTGATGGCAGTGGTTGCGACGATGGTGGCTGTGGTGGTGACAGCAGTGGCTATGACGATGGTGGTGGTGACGGCAGTGACTGCGGCGATGGTGGTGGTGGTTGGTAGCGGTGGCGGTGGCGGTGGCGGTGGTGTGGTGACAGTGGCGATGATGTGGTGGCGGCAGTGGCTGCGGCGATGATAGTGGTAATGGTGGCGATGGTGGTGGTAGTAGTGATGGCAGCAGTGGTGATGGTGGCAATGGCTGTGACGATGGTGGTGGCAGTGACGGCAGTGGCTGCAGCGATGGTGGTTGTGGTGGTGACAGTAGTGATTGCGATAATGGTGGTGGTGGTGGTGACGGTAGCATGGTGGTGGTGATGACATTGTCGTGGTGGTGGTGATGGTGACAGTGGCATCATTGTGGTGGTGGTGGTGGTGGTGGTGGTTGTAACGACGACATTGGTGGTACAATGGCGGTGACAATTGTAAGAACCTGCACCGCTAATTAAGGAAATTAATTAGATAATTATGAGATAATTTCATAATTGACCCTAATAATAATTATGATAACATGTTCTATTTTTATTCCGAGAATAAGAATTGTGTTTGATAACATAATAAATAATATAATAAAATATAATTCTTGTTAAGCATAATATTTTTTCATATTACACTTTCTTTTTCATATAGTGTGGTGGTGGCGGCGGCAGTGGTGGTAATAGTGACGGTGGTGGCGGTGGTGGGGGCGACGAAGGTAGTGAAGGTGGTAATGCCATGGTGTTGGTGGAGACAGTAGTGGTTGCACACGACGGTGGGGGTAGTTGGTGGCGTGTCGGTGATATGGTGGTAGTGGTGACGACAGTGGCTGCGACGATGGGGGTGTCAACGGCGGCGGTGGTGGTAATGATATGGTGGTGCTGGAGAAAGCAATGACTGCGACGATGATGGTGGTAATTAGTGGAAGTGGTAATGGTTGTCGCGGTGACGGCAGTGGCTGCAATGATGGCGGTGGTAGTTGGTGGGGGTGAGGGTGGTGACGACAGTGGTTACGACGATGGTGGTGTCGACAGCGGCAGTGGTGGTAATGATATGGTGGTGCTGCAGACAGTAATGATTGCGAGACGATGGTGGTAGTTGGTGGCGGTGGTAATGGTGGTGGTGGTGACGACAATGGCTGCGATGGTGGTGGTGGCGACGGTGGTGGCGGTGTCGACGACAGTGGTTGTGGTGAAGGTGGTTGCGGCGGTGATGGTGGTAATGACATGGTGGTGGTTGCAATGGCGGCGACGACGGTGGTGGTAGTTGGTGGCGG
The DNA here is from genome assembly GCF_033153095.1 of Gastrolobium bilobum. Lineage (NCBI taxonomy): Eukaryota > Viridiplantae > Streptophyta > Magnoliopsida > Fabales > Fabaceae > Gastrolobium > Gastrolobium bilobum. Next base: position 212,503 of record NW_026896367.1, on the reverse strand, counting down.
AGGTGGTGGTGGTTGGTGGTGGTTGGTGGCGGCGATGGCATGGTGGTGATGGTGACGGCAGTGGCTGTAGCAATAATGGCGGTGGCGGTGGCAGTAGTGGTGGCAGCGACGATAGTGGTTGTGGTGATGGTGGTGGCAGCGGCGGTGGTGGTTATGACATGGTGGTGGTGGTGGTGGCTGCGACGACGGTGGCGGTAGTTGGTGGCGGTGACGACAGTGGTTACAATGATTGTGGTGATGGTTGGTGGTGATGGTGACGGCAGTGGCTGCAGCAATAATGGTGGTGGCGGTGGCAGTAGTGGTGGCAACGACGACAGTGGTTGTGGTGATGGTGGTGGCAGCGGCGGTGGTGGTTATGACATGGTGCGACGACGGTGGTGGTAGTTTGTGGCGATGGTGGTGGTGGTAGTGGAGACGGCAGTGGCTGCGACGATGGTAGTGGTTGGTGGCGTTGGTGGTGGCGGTGGCGGCAGTGCTGGAGACGGCAATGACTGCAGCAATAATGGTAGTAGTGGCGGTGGTTGTAGTAGTGGCGTGGTGGTGGTTGTGGTGATGTGGCGATGGGTGGAGGTGGAGGTGATGGTGGCGGTGGAATCGTGGTGGTGGTGACAACGGCATTGGTGGTACGACGACAATGGCGACAATGGTAGTGATGGTCGTGTCGAGATAATGGTGGTGGTGGAGAGTAATTGAGATAGACAAGTGTTTCTCATTTTGTGTCAAGGAGCAAAAAAGCATAAATTTTTTTATTGTTTTTTCTGTTTCCCAGCACAAAAATTAAATCGGTTCATTCCGAGAACAAAAAAATAAACTGATTTTACCAAACAAGTTTCCTATCCATTTTTGTTCCCGGGAACAGAAATTAAAAAAGAATTGATTTCAAGAAGGTTGTCATGCACGCCCTTAGATTGCTAAATCAGCCTAGTTTTGGACCGAAGATTTATTTTGTTTAGTGTAATCATTATTTAGTAAAAGCTATATTTCACTTGACTTTATTATGATACTATTGCAGCACTTTACATATTGGCGTATGATGGTTGATTATGCCACAACCGGAAGTTAACAATTAATAACTAAATCCTAAATATGTTCAAGTTTTGTATTAAATTTCAAATAGAAGGAGGAAAAACAATTTCACTTGCATAATTTATCACTGTTTTTTGAAAATGTGCTTAATTTATTTTGATTAGTAAAAAAAAATAGAGTAATTAATGTGAGACACAAGCCTTCATTTGTGATTTGCTAGAGCATTGAGAAAACACTTTCAAAAACCAATTAAGTCAAATTTTAGTTTATAAATGTAGTTTAATTGAAAACTAAATTATTTTAAACTACTTTCAACGTTTTCCTAGTATTTTTTAAAATTAATTAATTATACTACAAATTACTTGGTTCATTTAAATTTCCATCCGTGTTTGTCCTTTGATTTTCCTTTTTTTTCTTGTCCCTTGATAATTTTTTGGTCCGAGTTTGTTCACTACTAGAGTTAACAGCACAGCACCAAATGTTGGTAGCTCAGTTGGCGCATGAGAGCTTAGCAGATGAGGGTGAGAGTATGTGTTCGAATCTCCTCAGTACCACTTTTGGGAGGAGTTTAAAGCCTTAATTCTGGACCTGCCCCGAATCAGATTAGTTGCGAAGTCATGAACCGATTGAAATATTTCCAAAAATAAAAGAGTTAAATCTGTTCATTTTTGTTACCGATTAAAAGAAGTTACAAAATTGTATTGCATAAAACGGAAAAAGATCAATGAATTATATTCTTTAATTATCCTAACACTATTGCGTAAAATAATATTCAACACAAATGATATTATAATAAATTTTGTATTATTCTATTCACGAGTATTATTGGTCATCAATTAGCTAACAACACTAAAAAACTGTCTTATATCATCTTAATATTGGTCTATTTGTGGTGTCTTTAAACGTGCATGAAACGCAACCTTAGTTTCTCCTGAACTAAGACAACAAAATGTGATTTTTCAAATGAGATGGTTGTCAAAGTCAAATTTCAGGCAAAACCACACACGCACACAACAAATTATAAAAGTAAGCATTTTTATATGGAAAATTTGCAATATCATTAACTGACGTCCATGTTCTCAAGTGATGCATCATGAAATACAATTAACTTAGTTATATAAAATAGTTATACAAGTTACACTAATATACAATTAGCAATTTTATATAGCTGTTAATCATACTTTTATCTCACATTTAGACATGATTAGCCTTAAGGGGGTGTTTGTTTCAAGTATTTGGAGAGGATTACCGGTAATCCTTCTTTGGTAAATGCAATTACCACGTTTGGTAGAAGGAATAAAAATCAATTCACGGATATCTAAGGATTACCGGTAATTTGATTTATAAAGAAAAGTCACTATTCAGATTACCAAAAATAATATGGTAATTCGGAATACCAATCAGAATACCAAGTAAAGGGAAAGCACGATAATAAATTTTGAGACAAAAATACCCCAATATACATAAAAATCTAGACCCAATCTATCAATTACAAAAGTAAAAATAGTTTGGGGTTATTTTGTAAAATAACCTCATATTCCAAGTCATATTTCGTTCTAAACCAAACATGGAATCAGTAATTTTTATCCAATATTCCTGGTAATATTTTGGCGAACCAAACACCTCTTTCGTAAGATTCCAAGTAAACTCAATTTTTACTGTATTCCTATTAATCATGATTTCCGGATACCAAAAAATTTCTCTTGTACCAAACACACCCTAAGGGTACAATAAGGAGATCCTAAAAATGTCAAATTAAAATTTTATATATTGTGAAATACATATAATTTTTTTATAAAAAATATCCAATGCAACTGAAGATTCTCATCAAGTCATCAGCTTATTGCTCTATAAGGGAAAGTACCGGGTCCTATCCTGTGCACCCAATTAAAGTTAGCATAGCATCGAGTCTTGCAGATAAGACCCATCCAGATCTGTAATTAGTTCGTTATCTAGGTTGGCTAGTTTGTTACCTTGAATTTGTTATGTGAGTTTATCATTTGTAACCAATTGCACTGCTACGTCTATCTATATATTGACATGACTTTCATCAATAAAAAAAGACACAGTTCTGCAAATTATATTAACGTGCAAAATGTACACCCAAAATAAATCGGTACATGTTAAATTAACCTATATGTTTGGGTATTTTTCATATTGTGATCGTTTTTATTTGTCATAACTTATGATCGAGAAAGATTTTAGTAAAAATTATTCAGCTCCTTCAAAATTGCGGAATTAAATCATTTAATATACAATAGACTTGACCGTGGCAAATAATTCAATACATTTAATGTACTTCAATAAATTTAATAATAGTGTAGAAATATGATCATGTATTGTTTTAGTTTTTGTAAAAAATTATAATGAAGATTTTCAATCCTAGAAAGTGTTAGAATTCTTATAGAATTTAAATGTTATGAATAAGAAGTTGAGTACGAAGAGATGTTTCTTTTCACTATCGAACAAACATAATTATTCAAAGGTGAATAAACATGACTCTTCACCGCCGAACAAACACAACTCTTCATTGCCAATAGACATCATTCATCATGACCGGTCATGATTTATAAATATGAAAGGAAATCAGGGGAAAAAAAAATAAGTGACTTTTTTTATTTCTTTTCTACTCTGAAACTCTGCCAAAACAGTTTTTGAAATCTCATGCATTATGCATTCATTGTGTGATTGTTCAAACATAGGTTGCGTCTGTCGGTGTTGTCTGTTCGAGAGTGCCATCAACAAACAGAGGTAATATGTTCTATTTTTGGAGATAATTGTCCGCAAATCTTGAGCACCATAAAGAGGGTAATATTGTCTCAAAGACACAATATTTAACACTGGCTCAAATATGTACCCCAAAAAAAAAAAAACACTGGCTCACATTTTTCTTGTTGCATTCATATATTTTTGTAAGGTATACTTTAACTTTATAATATTGTGTGTTTCAATTTCTTATGTGTATTTCATAAAATTGTGTGTATTAATGTTGAAGCAATTTCTCTAACACAAATTATCCCCTCTCAATGATTTTAGCATCATTTTTCTAACCGAAACAACCATTATTAACGGAAATTAACTAAAACTTTTACATGCATGGAGCTTCCAAAAATCAATATTGACCAGTTCAGCAAATAGTACTTTTTATAGGAGTTGAAATGATCTATGCTCTATTGTGAGAATCAAATTCCAAAGTCAATCCATTTATATCCTAAAAACACTAATAATTCATGCAAGATATATCTCCCCCACTCCAAACAAAAGAATACAATTATCATACGATGTCAAGATTATGTCGAAACTACTTGTAGTCTTTAGTACTTGTCAAATTGTTAACATTGTATAGTTTAAAGTTTAAAGATCAAAATGTCAAGCATGTTTGAAACAAAACAATTCGTTTATTTTGTTCCTTTGAAACAATCATCAAAAACCTATATTGTCGAATCACAGTTAACTTCATATTAAATATCCGAAAAACACAACTAATTAATACAAACAAGATAGAACTCCCCCACCTCAAACAAAAGAATACAATTGTCATACGATGTCAAGAATAAGTCGAAATTTGTAGTTTTTTCTTTTCTTTTTACTTGTCAAATTGTTAACATTGTTGAAAATTTAAAATATCTAACTGTCAAGCATGTTTGTAACAAAGCACTACTTATATTCCGTTCCTTTGAAATAATCATCTAAAACGTATTGTCGAGTCATAGTTTACTGCATATTTATGACGCTATTTTTAAATATATACACAGTAGTCAGATAGTCGAAATGACAAAATTTCTTGCATATAGAAATAATTCGATATTTTATTTGAAGTATTTATGTACCAGATTTGTTTATCTCTAACAATAATCATTTTTTAAAATATCGAGAGGGAGAAAGAGAAACATATACATACTTGGTATCGTCACGCTCACTACCTCGTCAATATCCTACTAGGTAGGTGAGACAAAGCAATATCTTACAATATTTTTAATAATATGTACTCGGTTTCATAGACTAGGAACGAGTAATAAGTTGTTAGGAGGAACTCCACCGTTGGCTCTCCAATAGTCTTTTATATATGGGTTTTATTAGTCTCATGCAATAGGAGAGAAGCTCTCTCATGCCATAGAGACAACATGTGTGAGACTCATTCACTTATAGAAAAAGAAAAAAATATAAAAAAGTAACACGAAAATTGATGTATATGTAGGAGAGAAAAACACTCTCCTACAACATAAGAGTATATTTTTCCTTTATATATATATATATATATATATATATAGGATTTTATAATTCTCATTCAACATGAGAATTCAAATTTTCCTACACACCCTTCGATTTTCGTGCTGACATGGGTCCTACATATAATTTTTTCTAATACATGGTCCCACATGCTTTTTATCTCTACAACATGAGAATTGAATTCTCATTCAACATGAGAAAATCAAACCCCATATATATATATATAGGTAGGATCCTTTGATACCGATGTCAAATTTGAAGTTTGACACCTTATCTGAGAGCCGTAACACCCCGTGTATACTCGGAATATTAACATTACATCGTATTAAGCGGTGCTTAATTAAAAATGCGGAATATTCTTTTTTTCTTTTCAATTATGACGTCATTATCAATTACCAACTTGATTACTTAATCAATTTCATAAAATAAAGCCTGTATGTAAGTTGCAATAAGACATCTACTGAAATACCTCAATATATAAATAAAGTGTGTATCTACATCACGGTATTACATCTCGTAATCCGGGCAATATCCTGATACATTATTACAACTCCAAAAGACTCAAGACATAATCAAGACATAACAATACTATGTGTCATGGACAATCCCCATGCTCACCAAATAAACATAGTAAACAACCAATCTCAACATAAAACTCTATAAACATAACTGAAGCTATAAGCATAAAGCAGCATGCAAATCCAGCATCCAATCATAGCAGCATAAAATAACACCAATCTAACTCAGCTCCGGCCTCCTGCCGCCTGAGGTCTCAACATTACCTGACCCTGAAATAAGCATTCCTCAAACGTGGAGTGAGATCTCTAAACAAGAAATCTCAGTAAGACAATGGGTCCTCAAGGATCTTCCACCCCAAGCTCACTTACATGTGCAATATAAGTTCTAAAAGCAGTAATATCATTATTAGTTCCAAAACTATATAGTGCAACAGATATCTATGGCATGTGTGTAATCACTATCTACTGGCCAGAGAAATGTAGGAATACGTCTATTCCCTACATGTAGTACAAGGAACACCGCTTGCACCTCACCCACAGCCTCACCCTCTTGTATGTTCTACATACTCAGGCTTACCGTATAGGTGGAACACCTCCATGCATATCAACAAGGCACTAACATACAATAGCTCAACAACATTTCCAAAACATCAAAAGCATGTAACACAGCATGCATATACCATATCCCCATGGGACATGGTGGAACCACAACATGGTTAAACCGAGGACACGAAAGCTTACCTCTAAGCTAGTTATCCAATGCCACAAGCTCAAAGTCCAATCACAGCAGATCACAATCTGATATGGACCAGATACAAATCAATAAACATGTACCACATGCATACAAATTAAAGACAACGCCTTTTCATTACGTTTTATGTCTTAAAGCTTCTACCAAAGCCACAAGCCCTTAATCCCATGATTCTGGCTTAGTCCATTAAATACAGAAGTTCAACCTCATCAAACTAGGGTCCACAAACCCCCCAATAGCCTACTGTACACACAGCACAGCTACTGTTCCACGAAATCCCAGAATATCCGGATATTCCTCGGGACCATATCCGGATATGCAATATCCGGATATCTCACTGTCCATATCCGGATATGCAATATCCGGATATACAGATTCCAATATCCGGATATCCAATATCCAGATATCCCAAAACCCCATATCCGGATATCACATATCCGGATATCATATCCGGATATCCAATATCCGGATATTCCACAGACAGATATCCGGATATTTCACGACAGAATGCAGTATCTGCATTTTCGTGAAGATATCCCTTAAAGGTTCCCTTTTTACCGATTTTAAACACCTAATCATGCATTTCTAGGCGTGTTCAACATTACCCAACAACAAGTTATCATCTTTTAGCCTTAACATGCATCAAGCTTCCATTTTTAAGCCTTAAAACTCAAGTTAAAGGTTGGTACACATACCCCGGCTCAAAACAGAAGGAAAGGTTGCCTTTTGGAGCTCACAATCAGTCTCAAGCTACTGTCACAAGAGGATGCACGAAAATGGTAAGAAAGGTTGACCCTTTAGCACAAAAGATCAACACTTGGACCACCAAAAACCAAGACAAGGCTTCTCTCAACCCAACCACCAAGGTCAGCCCCCAAACAAAACAAGAACAGTGACTGATCACTCAGAAAATGGTGTCTTCCAACCTCCCAAGGCTCACTCAAGCAAGAACAAGTGTTTAGGAAGAAGGTTTTAAGAAGAAACAAGCATAAAATGATCACAAAGTCTCAAAATGGAGAAGATGGAAATGGAACGGTATAAGAGGTCAGCCACCAAGGAGAACTCACGCTGGTTTTCTGTTACCTAGGGTTGTGAGCCCTTAAATGAGTATAAATAGCCAACTCACACTTAAACACACAGTATTAACTTTAATTGCTACGCTTAGCATTTTAATCTCAAACTTTGGATTCTGAAACTACATAATTTTCTAAAATTTATCATATTTTTATTATATTTTTCTGAGCATCTTTCCGGTACGCGCTTTTCATAGCCAGTATCGGTTTCTAGCACCAGTTCTCATTATTTGGACTCGAAACTCGTTTTACAAGTCCTACATATTATTCTAGTAATTATCATGAACTTAATTTAATTTTCCGGGATACTTTTTCGGTACGCATTTATACCAACTAGCAGAACCGGTATCTGCATTTTTCTTCCGAAAAGCGACTTTCAGCATTCTTAATCACTTACCATAATTATTAAAGCCTCTTAATAATTATTAAGGTCAATTATGGAATCATTTCCTAATTTTGAATAATTAATTAATTAAATACCTTAATTAACGGTGCGGGTTCTTACAAGAGCCGTTAAATAAAAAAATATCAACGACTCTGATTTGTAAGCATCTGACATCATTGATATTTTTTGATCTAACGACTTTCAGATTAAGTGTCAAACTTCAAATTTGACACCGGTGTCAAAGGATCCTACCCCATATATATATATGAGGAAAGTTATATTTACAAATTTTTTGTTTACAAACTAAGCTATGTCTGACCGGTCATACTTCAATCAAGAGTGTATGACCGGTCATACTTAATGTAATTTTTTAAAAAAAAAAATTGTAAACGAATCCTTCATATATATATATATATATATATGGGTTTACATTTCTGCAGCTGCTGTACGTGCAGCAATCAAATACTTGCCATATATATACGTGAAAGTATTAAATACAGGGAATCATAACCATACAAAAGATGAAAACATTAAATGTGGGAAATCATAACCATACACTTGTAATTGTTGTACGTAAAGTAGCTGCAGAAATGATTTTACCATATATATGTATATATATATATGTGTGTGCTCTTTTATTAAAGCCTAATTGTGCTCAATGTGTGAGAAGAGCCCAAGTAGGGGCGCTCAATGTATGAGAACAGCCTAAGTAGGGGCTAGAGTTTCTTGGTGCCTATATAAATAGTCTCACTTTAGTTATCAGCCACCAATGTTATTGCATGTTATTGCCTCTTGAAGTGAGATCAAATCTGAAACTCAAACTGTCCACACATTTTCCCTCTTTTTCTTAAGAATAGTCAAGAAGATACTATCATCCTCTAGACATCATCTTTAGTGACTTGATTGTGTAGCTTGAACAATGAGGTTTGTTCATATTATGACGTTGAGGATGGACGAAAATCATCGGTTGGTATTTGTAATGTAATTAATGATTAATTAATATTAATTAATTCGTATGACTTCCTAAATTATAACCGTTGGATACTCGGAAATCAACGGTTGAGATTTACACCAGTGTAAAATGATCCCGATCTTATATATATAGGGAAGGATCCGTTTCCAAATATTTTTTACAAATTACACTAAGTATGACCGGTCATACACTCTTTATTGAAGTATGACCTGTCATACTTAGTGTAGTTTGTAACGGTTTGTAAACAAAAAGTTTGTAAATATAACTTTCTCCTATATATATAGGTAGGATCCTTTGACACCGGTGTCAAATTTGAATTTTGACACCTCATCTGAAAGTCGTTAGATCAAAAAAGATCAATGTGTCACATGCTTACAAATCAGAGTCGTTGATCTTTTTTGATCTAATGGCTCTCAGATGAGGTGTCAAATTTCAAATTTGATACTGGTATCAAAGGATCCTACCTCATATATGTATATATATATACATATATACCCAATTTAGAGAGTGAATTTAACCCAAACAGGAATACTATAAAAGGGATGTAGCACACGAAATATAATGCAACACATTTTTTGAGATATTTGAATGGATCAGTAGACCATTGTTTGCATTATTCTGTAGTAAATTCAAATGAGTTTGAAATTAGAGGATGTTGTTATTTTGATTATGCTACTGATCTTAATAAAAGAATATCACTAATTGGTTTTGTGTTTAATGTGGGAGGTAATGTGATGAACCGGAAATCCAACCTTCAACACAGCTAGCTTAGACTACATTGTTGACAACAACAACGTACTTTACTTGTTAGTCATTCGCGAATCCTTCAATAGGGAAATTAGAACAAACAGCTAGCTTAATTAGACATAGAGAAAACAAATCCCTTGACCAAAATTGTTTTGAACATTGAAACGGATTGATTCAATTTTAATTAGGAGGCCATGACCTATTAAATAAAGTGAAGTGTGCATTCAAATTCATTTTATGCAAGTAAAGTCGATCCCAAAAAGTTTGTAGCAGCTGGCAAGTTACTCCATTTAAGATATACCAAACAGATTCTTGCCCCCCGAAAAGGATTGGACATTTTCCATTCAATTTATTGAGGGGAAAATAGAAACACAAATTATTTGGATTTAACCCTTGAATTTCTATCATATTATAACTACTTAAATAATCTAAGAACACTATATATTTGTAAAAGAATTCTTTTTAGGAAAAAAATATTTAAGAAAACGTTTTGGGGTCATGATGTAAGGAGAACAACTTCCGAACGGTTCAACTTCTATAGTTATTTTTTTTTTTTTTTTTTTGGAGGTTTAGTTATTTTTTTATGTGCTATATATAATTCATATTTATATTTAGACTTGTGGTCCAAGTTTCTTTATTTTTAAAGCTATTAATCGCCTCTCTTCAACAAAATAAAAGCATAAATGATGTTAAATTTATTATTAAAAAGGCGCAATCCCCTAATGGTTTTCAAATAATTTATGTCATTTTCTAAGTGTTTAGGCAGTACAATTTACTTTTCCTCGCTAAATAATATAAATATAGTTAACTTGTATTTGTTAAACAAGATAAATACCATTGATTCATATACTTTTTTTGTAGAGTTAAACACAGTTGACTTTTACTTGTTGTAGAGTTGACTCGTGGAAGTATAACAAACACAAACTTATATGGATTTGAACAAATATAGTTAATTAATGCGACCATTCATAGTCCTGCCCCTTATGTCAGTTTAACTTATTATTCAATGAAAGAATGAGTAAAAACTTATTTGACGTGGATATTTAAATGAGATGTGTAATGGTAAGTTTTCAAATTATAATTATAATATTGGGGTGGGAAATGTAATACATTCCTTAAATTCTCTGGATGGTAGCAAGTCAAACTAGATCGAATTGGTGAAGAAAGTGATATAACATCAACATCCGCGTTTCTTTTTTTTTTTTTTTTTTGGATAAAGCACATTATCATTCACGGGAAATAACGAGTCCAGAATTAAAATTTTAAATTTTTTTCTAAAATAATATTAAAATGGATCGAGTACATATTTTCATTTTCATCTGTTTCTTATGCACAAAGTGAACTACCATTTATATCTGTGTTGATCACCCATATTTGGTCAAGCATCAAATCAAGCTTGGACTCCACGTAACATGTCACACGTGGACCAGTCAGTTGCAACGCACGGTAGAAGCGAAGAAGCTCCTTAGATTGGACTTGCACATTAAGCAAGTGGCGTGTTCATACTTCATACTAAGTTGATTCTTCATGTTTTTCCTTTAATTTGCCTCGTACTTTGGGGCACCACATGAAGTCTCTTACTCATTTTCCGTTACAGTTTCAAAATAGAGTTGGATATAGGAATACTAATGCTACCTAGTTCTTATCAGAGACGACTCCAAATTTGCTAGGTCGCGTGGTAGGGGCCATCATGATTTCCTCTTGTCTCAACTATGTGGAGCACGAGGTTCAATATACTCATATAATGGATTAAATGAAATTTTCTATATATACGTAAAAATACGTAAAACTCATATATGATTATACGAAGAGAAAAAAGAAAAAAAAAATAAATTTAATATATTTGTATGCATGTGTGTGTAGAAAATAATTTTATCTCTTCCTATGATATGAGAGACATTAAACCCTAAAAGAAATCACAATAATAAGGTTATTATGTGTTAACTTTTAATTCAAAATCTTAAAGCAATAATAATTCATTTATATGTACCGTTTTTGTTACCACAAAAAAGTCACCGTTTTATTTCTTTATTTTTAAAATAAAACATATTTATTTACATATACATACTTAGAATTTTATTTAATTTTCCAACACTAACTTGGACTGAGTCAATCTCCCGAGCAGTTTAATTATGATATGAACATTCTTGTTTGGTTCATCCTCGATCTTGCTCACAGCAACAACAACAAAAACACGCGTGTATGTTTTTGCATGGACCACCATCTTCTAAAGTTCATCAAAAATTCTTGAGCTGCAAGTATTATTATGAGTGTACATTAATTGATTTAATCTAATAAAAATTGAAGAAAGTTAAACCAAAAAATTAAAATCTAACAATAAATAAACTATTTTTTTATTAAATATGTTCAGTTTTCGATTTTAATTATAAAAATCGATTTAATCCAAACTGATATCAATTTGTTTATATGTATGTATAACATTTGCCTTAACTAAAATTCTTTATTGAATTTATTATATTTTCTCTGTTTTTCAAGAATTATTCAATTTGCTTTTAAAAAAATAAATTCAAAATTACTCAAATTCAAATTGCTCTATATCACTACTAGAAATGTCTTTATTTTTTACGGAATTTTTCGACGGAAAAAATTCCATTGAAATTATTGACGAAATTTTTCACGGAATATATTTTTCGTCAAAAATTACGACGGAAAATAGATTCCGTGGAAGATTTTCGACGGAATTAGGATTCCATCGAATTATTTTGAAAAATATAAAAGAAAAATAAATTACATTTTGAGGACTTTTCGACAGAATTTCGATTCCGTCGAAGATCTTCGACGGAAAAAGAATTCCGTCGAAAATTTTTGAAACAAAATAAAAGAAAATAATTACATTTTGTGGACTTTTCAACGGAATTCCGATTCCGCCAAAAAATTTCGACGGAAAAGGAATTCCGTCGAAAACTTTTCAAAAAAATTAAAAGAAAAAGAAATTACATTTTGTGGACTTTTCGACGAAATTTCGATTCCGTCGAAGATTTTTGACGGAAAAGGAATTCCGTCGAAAATTTTTGAAAAAAAATAAAAGAAAAAGAAATTACATTTTGTGGACTTTTCAACGGAATTCCGATTACATCGAAGATTTTCGACGGAAAAGGAATTTCATCAAAAGCTTTTGAAAAAAAATAAAAGAAAAAGAAATTACATTTTTGGACTTTTCGACGGAACTTCGATTCCGTCGAAGATTTTCGACGGAAAAGGAATTCCCTCGAAAGCTTTTGAAAAAAAAATAAAGAAAAAGAAATTAAATGTTTTGGAATTTTCGACGGAATTCCGATTCTGTCGAAGATTTTCGACGGAAAATGAATTCCGTCGAAAAATTTTGAAAAAAAATAAAAAAAAAAAAAAGAAATTACATTTTGTGGACTTTTCGACGGAATTCCGATTCCATCGAAGATTTTTGACGTAAAAGGAATTCCGTCGAAAGCTTTTGAAAAAAAAAAGAAATTAAATGTTTTGGAATCGAAGATTTTCGACAGAAAAGGAATTTCGTCGAAAACTTTTGAAAAAAATAAAAGAAAAAGAAATTACATTTTGTTGACTTTTTGACGGAATTCCGATTCCGTCGAAGATTTTCGACGGAAAAGGAATTCCGTCGAAAACTTTTGAAAAAAAATAAAAGAAAAAGAAATTAAATATTTTGGATTTTTCGACGAATTTCGATTCCGTCGAAGATTTTCGTGTTGGTACAGGAACATGATACTAAGATGCCTTCGAATTCATTCAGCAACTGTTGAGTGAGGCCACTATGTAATTTTAACTCCTTCCCCACTTGATACTAAGATGCCTCTCTATTGATACTATTAACTAGTTAGATAGGATCTTCATCTGGATGCTTTATAGTATATTTGGTTTTATGCTCATATCATAGTCGACCACCTTGTTGAAATTCAATTACAAATGAATGACATAATTCTAATTGTTTTAACCGTGTGTTGCTATGATCTCAATTTTGTCTGCATTAAATTGTCAATTTGAAGAAGCCATTGCAAAATATGAGTAAGTATTTTGTTGGTTGTATAACTAAGATTATATATTATGTTAGATTTGCTTACAGTCTTCTGAATGGCGATTCATCCGTCTTTTGGTGTTCTTTATATGTTATTAAATTTATGTATATTTAGTTTTTGCACTTTTTTGTTTTTTATAACCTATTATAAAGGCCATTTGGGTCAAGAATATATAATGCTCGTGTACTGCTGACTTAGTGAATGAAGAGTTGTGTTTTTCCAATTATTTGTGTTTTAAATATTTTACATGCATATAGGTACAGTTGCACAACAAGAGGAAAGGGCTGCACAACAATAGAAGAGGGCTCCGCAGCAAGAGAAAAGGGTTGAGCAACATGATAGTCTCATGGTTATGATGTAGCGGCCAATGGAAAAAATGGAGAAACTTATGTGAAGACTTCCTGAGGCATTATTAGATGCTGAGGATGACGACGAGACTCAGCCCCCCCCCCCCCCCCCCCGCGGCGATCTCAGGACATTAGCGATGACCATGATTATGTAGGTCATTCACCAACATGAATTTTGTATCTTGTTTGGATGTATATGACATGGACTATTGTACATAGACTTTTTTCATTAGTATATAAAAAGACTTTTGTACACAATTATATTAAGATCAATATGATTTTGATATGTTACTTATTTTCATTATATATTTGTTTATCATGTGCAAAACATAAATTGGTAATAATTTTTAGAGCAAAATTAAAAAAAAATCGACAAAAAAGCAATTTCGTCAAAAATTGAGGCAAAGGTTTTTGACAGAATTTCATCCATTTTTGATAAAAAAAATGATTACAAAATTTTTCGACGGATTTGTTTTCGTTGAAAATTAATATAAGATTTTTTTACGCAATTTTATTCATTGTCCGTTGAAAATTTTCGACGGAATTTATTTTTCGTCGAAAATTATTAAAATATTTTTCGACGGAATTTCATTCATTTTCCGTAGAAAAACTTCGACGCAATTTGCTTTCCGTCGAAAATTATTAAAAGATTTTTCGAAGGAATTTCATACATTTACCGTCGAAAAATTTTGACAAAATTTGTTTTCCGTCGAAAATTATTTTAAGATTTTTCGACGGAATTTTATTCATTTTCCGTCGAAAATTTTTAACGGAATTTATTTTCCGTCGAAAATTGAGAGAAGATTTTTCAACGGAATTTCATTCATTTTTCGTCGAAAATTTTTGACGGAATTATATTTCCGTCGAAAAATTTGTTACCCACCAAGATATATTTGACGGCTTCATTTTCGTCAAAAATTTCGTCGAAAACATCATTTTCGACAGAATTTTAAACATTTTAGACGAAATTTTTTCATCGAAAAAAAACATTTTCTAGTAGTGTATCAAGTAGAATCGAATCAAATCATCCGAATTTAAATTTAAATTGATTGAGTGGTAAAATATGAAAGCTAAAGGGGTGTTTGGTAGGAGGAAAAAAAAAATTTAGAAAAGTAGGATGGAATATATTTTTTCATATGAGGAAGAGTAAAAATAAAGTTAGGGGGTGTTTGGTACGCGGTATTCTCCAAGATTTCCGGGAAACTGAATTTTTCTAAATTTTTAATTTTCGGATATTATCATAAACTGAATGTAAAAATCATATTTATGAAAATCATATTTACACAGCGGATTGTTATTGAATAATACCATATGGGATGGTATTTTTTTGTTCCACGAGGTGGGAAAGGAGTTGCACTTGTCTGAGACCAAGTTACCCTCCTGCACCGTCTTTGTCCTTGATTGGACGGAATTTATTTTCCGTCGAAAATTGAGCGAAGATTTTTGAACGGAATTTCATTCATTTTTCGTCGAAAATTTTTGACGGAATTATATTTCCGTCGAAACTTTCCACAGAAATTATTCCGTCGAAATTTTTCGACGAAATCTCTAATTCCGTCGAAAAATTTGTTACCCACCGAGATATATTTGACGGCTTCATTTTCGTCAAAAATTTCGTCGAAAACATCATTTTCGTCAGAATTTTAAACATTTTCGACGAAATTTTTTCGTCAAAAAAAAACATTTTCTAGTAGTGTATCAAGTAGAATCGAATCAAATCATCCGAATTTAAATTTAAATTGATTGAGTGGTAAAATAAGAAAGCTAAAGGGGTGTTTGGTAGGAGGAAGAATTTTTTTTTCAGAAAAGTAGGATGGAAAAATATATTTTTCCATAGGAGGAAGAGTAAAAATAAAGTTAGGGGGCGTTTGGTACGCGGTATTCTCCAAGATTTCCGGGAAACTGAATTTTTCTAAATTTTTAATTTTCGGATATTATCATAAACTGAATGTAAAATTCATATTTACGAAAATCATATTTACACAGCGGATTATTATTGAATAATACCATATGGGATGGTATTTTTTTGTTCCACGAGGTGGGAAAAGAGTTGCACTTGTCTGAGACCAAGTTACCCTCCTGCACCGTCTTTGTCCTTGACATGGCAACTAGGTTCTCCTCTGAAAAATCAACACTTTGCAAAAACCTTGCAAATTTTTGATTTATTGTGCCTTGTTCGGTTCTTACTATGAAAAAGCTGCTGAATATTCCACAAATCTACAAATTCCTTCAAACTCGAAAAATCATGCATGTTTCATCTCACACTCCTTCACTTAAATGTTTTTTTTTTAATTTATCTTTTGCTTCATGCATCATGATCCTCGCTGTGTTTTGTAGCTGCGCGAATTTTGAGGTTTTCAAAATCCCAAACTATCAGTTTTGAATATTGTGTTGGGTTTGCTCTTCTACTAAAGTCCAAATAGGCTATTAATACGAGAAGAGCCCAAGAAACCTAGAGCCCAATGAGCTAGGGTTTTCTTGGAACCCATATAAAAAGTACCACTTAAGTCATCAGCCTCAAAGGTTTTTTTGAGAGAGAAAAGAGGCAAACTCAAATCTGATTTGTGCCCACACACTTCCCCTTTCTCCTCGAGAGATAGCTTGGAAGGTTTACCTCAACAGTTTGTGAGTTCGTGCTGTGACGCAAAAGGCTCAAGCATGAGAAACAACATCATCTCACATCTGCGCCATTAAAGAGATAAATGACAAAACTATGATGATCCATATACATCCAAATCACAATGGTCTCATACGCTTCCGCAGATGCAATTGCTTCTACAATTGGTATCAGAGCCGGATTGTGTTTTTTTGGATGTGGATCTAGTTTTAATTTTATGTTTATCATGTAATTTCTTTTGCTTCGTAAAATATGGCACCTAGGATTCTATATTTGTTATTCAAATATTTGCATGAGTATTCTTTTCATTAAAAATCTATTCTTTATATGGTTTTGGCTTTAATTCATGGTAGAAATTTCCTTGTATTTTCTTGGGTTGTAACAAGGAGGCTAATCTCATATGATTAGGTTTCATCCTTGATTTTTTATTTCAATTTTGTATTTATTTTTTTTGATTTGTATTCCAAAATTATAACAAAGAAGATTAAGAAGATGAGCAAAGAAGCGCGTTCGTCACTGTTTTGACACGTTCGTGACCCTCCGGTGGCCGATTTCAGAAACCAACCACATCAGATGAAAGGGGACAGAAAAACGAGAAGAACGGTGGTCGGAGCACCGCCAAATTCTGTCGAACGCGCCCCTACGCGCCGCCGGAAGTGGCTGCGCGTGGGCCTCACTCACCGGCACAAATTCGGCGCCCGGAGTGTCCAATTGGGCTGGTTCCGGCGGCGGCGGATTCATCTCTTCAAGGCGGTCCTTCCCCTGAAGATTCGTGGTGAGATGAGTTCGGATGACGGTGCAGTGAACGTGACGGCTAGGGTTCCTGTATGTTAACTTAGGGCTTATCGCCAAAAGTTGGTATTTTGGGCCTTTGGACCTAGGGTTGGCAAAACGGGCCAACCCGGCTCGACCCGGCCCAACCCGCATTCAGCCCGAAAAAAATGGGTCGGGTCGGGTTGGCTCGAAAAAAAAACGAGCCAGAAAACTCAACCCGGCTCGACCCGAGCCGGGTTAGGGTTGGCTCGCGGGTTGGCTCGATAATCAGCTCGCGGGTTGGCTCGTAAAAAAGCTCACGGGTTGGCTCAAAAAAAGCTCGCGAGTTAGCTCGAAATGATGCTAGTGGGTTGGCTCGCGGGTTGGCTCAAAAAATTTAATTTTTGTGGTTTGTTCTCCTGTATAAAATTATTGTATTTTGCAGTCCAACTACAAGTAGAGTAGTTTACAAAATCCAAAAACATTAAATGAAACACAAACCACTCCACAAATCACAGGAGTCAGTTATCATGATTTTTTTTTTTTTTTTTGGAGTTACCCAACCCTAATTATCTCTTTGAGACGAGTTGGCTCCCTCCGGTATCCCCACGAGCTTCGACTCTTTGAGCCGGCTATGGGACTAATCCGGAGTGCGGGGGAACAATGATGGCTAAAGGTTCAGCCCCCTCCCCAAGAATGCATTCAGCGGGAATCTTATCATGATTTTCTGAATTACTCTAACTCACGATAACCATAAAACATATATAAAGCCAAAAAGTAAAAAATAAAAGAAATCCATTATATATTTCAACGATAAGCATCTAGAATCAAAAGCCAATCATGAAAAAAAGGACCTGCAAAAGCGACCAATATAGTAAAGTCCATCAGTGAAGAATCCATCAGTAAAGTCCATTGTATTTTATTAAAAAAAAAAAAGATTAACCCGCGAGCTGGCTCGTTCAACCCGCGAGCTGGCTCGTTTGAGCTCGGGTTGGCTCGGGTCGGGCTAAATCGAGCTGGCAGCTCATTTTTGCCAACCCAACCCGGCTCGTTTTATACGGGTTACGAGCCAACCCGACGGGTTGGCTCATTTTTGCCACCCCTATTTGGACCCATGGCTACCATAAAGAGGCTTGAAACAGAACCTATGGACTACAAGGAAAGGAGCAATCAACCGCAAAGTTTCCTATTTGATTACTCTGTAATTTTATTTTTTTAGGAAACTATGGATTAAGGTTTTTATTATAATTAATTGCCTTAATTGTATGATTGGATGATTTATAAGATTGATAACATGTTTTACTGGGATAACATGCCATAGAGAATAGGTGGTGTTATATTGTTGCATAACTAGCATCATTACATGAGCATAGTAGCTATTATGTCTTCAGCGACTAGTATGATAGTTATTATGGGATTATTTTGATTTTAAATTATCCTAAAAAATTAATTAATAAATATTATGATTTTTGTTAAAAAAATCTAGATTAATAATTGAATTAATTAATTTTGGATAATTAACATCAAGACAAATAATCATTATGGAAATTATTTTGATTTCAAATTATCCTTATGAATGATAATTATTATGATTGCTAAAATCTAGATTAATAATTAAATCGGTTATTTGGATGATTTAAATCTAGAAAAATAATTAAGCAAATTTCCGAAGAGAATAATTTATTTTGCGATTATTTTGTGGGTCTTCTAAAATGGTCATCTGTTAAACACACGCTGCATACCACAATCATGTATCATGATTGTGTGAAGCACACACTGTCTATCTTGACCGAATTTTAGGACCTTAATGATTTCAAAATTCAGATAAGTTAAGCGATGCACGTTCATCGGCGCTCTTGCTTACATAGTTTTTGAAATCAAACAAAGAATACTCTTAATAAAATAATTCTTTGAAATTGGAAAAATTGCTTATGTTGAATGGAAGGAGATTTAAATTAATTTAACCTTCAAGCGCATTATAGGACCATTAATAAAATAATCATGTGAAGTCCCATCGAATAAGCATGATTGGATTTTATTAGATGGGACCTAAATAATTATGGGAAGAGATTTAAATTAAGAAATTAATTTAACCTCCAGGCGCATTGTGGGCCTATCAATAAAATAATCATGTAAGGCCCCAACGGATAAGCATGATTGGATTTTATTGGGCCTTAATAATTTCAAAATTTTAATAAAGTATTGTACAGCCCAACGTTGATAATACTAAGTTATTAAGGATAATTTTGAAATTAAACAATAAATTCAATAGAGCTTATAAAAATTCTAAAAAAAAAATTGAATGGGTGAAGGTTTTAAATTAAGTATTTAATTTTAAAACCTGTGGGTTCCATTTGCGGGTCCATTAATAAAATGGTCATGTGAAGCCTCGTCAGATAAGCATGATCAGATTTTATTTGATTGGACCTTAATAATTTCAAAATTTTAGTTAGATATTGTACGGACCGTCGTCGGCAATATTTAGAAACTAAAGACAATTTTGAAATTAAATAAAGGTTAATTACATTCAAATTTTGTAAAGTTATTAACCCTCCCGTCAAGGCTCTGATAATGGCACCGAAGACCCAAATAACAATTTTAGTTTTTACAAGTATCTTCCTCGTCGTAAGCCTTGTAAAGATAAACTAAAGGATTGTTAACAATAAACATGAGTAGTTATGAGAATCTACTTGTACTTCGTTTGTTTATTGCATTATTTGTTTGTAATTGTGTAATTGTGTAGTTTATATGTTTTTTCAGAAAATGACTTCCTTCAATCCTTTAGCCATGATTTTGAGTAAAAAACTCTAGATGGTACAAACTATGAAGAATGGAAAAGGAACCTTGATATTGTTCTTAAACATGAAAAGCTGAAATTTGTCCTTACCGTACCAAAGCCATGGCAAATTGTAGAGAGTGCATCTAAGGAAACTAAGATACATTTCTTAGATTGGGAGAAGGAAGATATGGTAATTCGCTGCTATATTATTGTCAGTCTTTCCAAATACTTGCAGAAGCAAGACATGATTAAGAGTGGAGTAGAAATGCTTCAGACTCTTAATGACATGTTTGTTGCGTCAAGCAGTTCTGCTAGACAGAATGCACTCAGTGCAGGTTTTGGTAAGAGTCTTGTTAAATCCAAAGGGAAATCGAAGGGTGGTAACAAGAACAAAATGACTTGGTTATCAGTTGTCAAACCAGTTGCAATGAAGAAGCCGAAAGACAAGTGCTTCAAGTGTGGACTAAAGGGACACTGTATGAAAGATTGCCCAGAGGTGATGAAAAGCAAAAGGTAAGGGTAATTTAAAAGGCTAAATTAGTGGATGAATCTATGATTCAAGAACCATTAACTATGTTTGTTACTCTTTGCAGTGGTTCAAGCATAGAGTGCCTATTACCATTGGACAAAGATATTTTAAGCTTGAAGATGAGGAGCTTGTGTCTGCATTAGCAGTAGAACAAGTTATATTATTTTTTGATAATTTATGACTTTAGTTTTGGATGATTGTTTATTTATTCCGGATTTGAAGAGGAATTTTATTTTTGTCAGTTGTTTTATGGAAACATGGTTTAACAGTACAATTTAATTCCTCAGTTTCAATAAGAAGTTCATCTTCTATTTATTCTGGTATATTAAATTGTCTTTATTACTTGAGTTATATATCCCATTTAATTTATTATGGTGAATGGAAAGGATGATGAACAAGGATTTTCACCAAAGAAATAAAAGTTTCAAATGAAACATAACTTTGACCTTTGTAATTGAGTCACATTACCTCAAGTAGGAAATATGTTTTAGTCAAAAGAGGGACTGAAAGTTCAAGAATCTTTTAACTAAAAGCTACATGTTAGTCCTATTTAGAAGGTAAAATCGTTAAGCAATCCTACAAGGGGCCAAAAAGATTTGCGCAACTATTCAACTGGAAATGGCAAATACTAGTGTATGTGGACCAATTAGCATTCAGACTAGAAGAGGTGATGAGTACTTCATTATATTAGTGTTTACTCTGGATTTGGACAGATGAACCAAGTGCACCATAAGTCTAAAGCTTTTGAAAATTTCCAAGAGGTTTAAGTCTGAGGCAGAAAAGTGTGTAGGTGTTCAAATCAAAGCACTTTGGTCTGACTAAAGTGTTGGCTAACTGTCTGGTAAGTTCAGGTCTTACCTGATTTAAGAGGGGATAGTTTTCGTAACTGTCAACTCTAAGTATGCATTAGTTGAATGAAGTTGCAGTATGCAAAAATCAAACATTTCTAGACTTGGTGAAGATCATGTTCAGTTATTCATCTTTGCCAATGTTGTTCAAGGGAGATGCCTATGAGAAGGAAATGTACCTTCTTAACTTGGTTCCGTCAAAGTTTGTTGTAAAGACACCTAAAGAATTATGGAAAGGATACAAGCCTAGATCAAACCATATTCGAATTTAGGGTGCTACGGCACACGTCCTACAACAGCAGTCACATAAGATGGAATCTTGTATGGAAGAGTGCATATCTTTTGGCTACCTAAGAGAACTAGGGATGAATTCTTATTTAGTCTTAAGGACAAGATAATCTAAGTGAGCACTCACATGATTTTCTTAAAGGAGGACTAGATGAGAAATTATAAGCTCTTAAGTAATGTTATTCTGGATGATATTTATCTCAGATCAAGAATTTTCAGAATCTCTAGAAGCTTCATCCACTGTTCCCTTGATTGTTCAAGAGGAGATAGATATATCTCTAGGGGAACAAACAAGAGAACCGTAATTGAAAATTCAACATGATAATATATAAGTGAAACTAGTAGAAATATTAGTATCACATGTGGATGAACAATATCAAGAATAAGCGGATCCTCAAGAAATTGAAGATCCACCATTTGACCCACACTTTGTTTTACCTATAAATATACAAGATCTAGTGCAGTACATTCGTAGTGGGAGAGAACCTTGTTAACTCTCAAGTTGTCTCTTGTTGAGTGACATTGATCCTACTAGTTACGATAATGCACTAGAAGATGTTGTTGATCAAGTGTTGCTCAAGCTATGAACAATGAGATGAAATGCTTGTATTTCAACTCTGTTCGGTCCTAGTAAAGACACCAAGAGGGGTAAAACCCACAAGGTGCATGTGGACATAAACGACAAAGAGAGGATGGACAAGAAGGTGAAAACCTTCCAAGCTAGCTTGGAGGCAATTTTTACCAAACGTCATGCTTGAGTCTATCCAGATTCTCTTAGTTGCTATAAGTCTCAATTATGAGATTTCATTTTAGTAGTTGGATGTCAGGATATCTACATACAACAACCAAAAAGGGTTTATAGCAAATGGGTAGGAACACACGATATGCAAGTTGTGAAAGTCTATTTCATAGACTTAAGCAAGCATCGAGGTCTTGAAACATCAGTTTTGATCATGTTATCAAAATTTTTACTTTGAGAGAACCTTGATGAATAATGTGTATTTGTATGTAAAGGATCCAACGGAAGACAATAATTTTTCTAGTACTTTATGTAGATGATATGCTCCTTATTGGAAACAATGTGGAGGTAATATCAAGCATGAAGAGTTGGCTAAGTTAGTGTTTTGGTGTGGAAGTACTGGAGAAGCCAATTATATTCTTGGTTTAAAACTCTTATGAGACTGGAAGAATAAGTTGTTGGCATCACCTCGGGCTACTTACATTGACAAAACTCTTGCCAAAATTCAACATGAGAATTCTAAGAGAAGAATTATAAATTCTCAGATGTGGAATTCATCTTCCATAAGAGTAACCAAAACTCTTAAGAAGGAAGAATGTATGAGCAGGATATCTTATGCTTTGGCAAAGGTAGACTCATGCATATCATGTTGGGCGTTAAACTAGACATTTGTCACGCAGTGGGAGTAGTGAGACAGTACCATTCTGAACCTAGAGAAATACTAGATTATTGTTAAGCATGTACTCAAGTATCTTTGAAGAATGAGAGATTATATGCTGGTATATTCTAGTGGGAGTCTTGAAAAGCAGAGTTTTCACAAATTCAATTATTTCAAGTGGATATTGACTCAAAAAAATCAATCTTGAGCTATGAGTTTTACTCAACTAGGATATGAATAGAGGTGGATCTTGTAGTCCCAGTTACTAAGAGTTTGCCTGAACTTGTGTTCAAGAGGCATGTTACTTCTTTGGGTCTTAGGAGGATCCAAGACTTGCATTAAGCGAATGGGAGTTAGTGATTTCATTGTGCTCTTGGAGTAAAACAATGAAATAATGAAATCATTTTCTGAATTTCATAAATAAGGTTTTATTTATTTATTTTGCACACTATTTACAAACATCAAGGTCCGGATCAATTGTGGAGTATATGATCATATGAATATGTTCATGGAGGACATGATTATAGGTTCTCACAATTGATGAATAGATTCACAGCTGTTAAATAAAGTTGGGCACTTTATTTAGGCTGCAATATTTTATGAAATGGTTTTGTCCGAATCATTGTAAAATATTGGTGTGAATTAACATTCACATTGAAAGGATCAAGGAGAGATTTGATTAAGGTTGTTTTTCTGTTATAAGGTATCAAATCTCCAGTTAACTATAGTTATGTAATTGCTCTTAATCCTAAGTTTATTATAAATAAGTGATCAAATAGTTTTCATTCTTTGATTTACCAACGGGTGAGGTTCGATCTATTGACGGCCAATAACTCAGTATTTTGGGAGTGAGATTATTTGATTATCGGTATTTATGAGATAAAAAAACATGGAATTTGTAGGATATGTCCCCTTGATATGTTTCGGTACTTGGATATAAAA
Organism: Gastrolobium bilobum; assembly: GCF_033153095.1. Lineage (NCBI taxonomy): Eukaryota > Viridiplantae > Streptophyta > Magnoliopsida > Fabales > Fabaceae > Gastrolobium > Gastrolobium bilobum. Next base: position 188,269 of record NW_026896367.1, on the reverse strand, counting down.
GACACTGGCCAGTGCATATAATCTATTAGAGAAACTATCATAATCAAGGGAATAAATAATTGATTGAGTTACATAAAACTTGTCAATCAATTATAGACATTCTACAAAGGGGCGATGCATATTCATGTTATAAGTATTGTTAATCTTGGAGTTCAAGTTCGGGCTTTTAGTGGAGTATCACTGAATTAGATAATCATTCGTTGATTATCAGGAGCCTTGATTAATAACATATGGTAGATCCCCAAGCTAGCTTGAGACAAGGGATGAGGTGTTTATTCAGATAGATGATGACTTATTGGTTACATGGTCTTGGGTTTCTCGACTTAAGTTTGTATCCAAAAAAGCAAGTGGGAGATTGTTGGATTTGCTCTTTTACTAAAGCCCAAATAGGCTATTAGTATGAGAAGAGCCTAAGAAACCTATAGTCCAATGAGCTAGGATTTTCTTGGAACCCATATAAATAGTACCACTTAAGTCATCAGCCTCAAAGGTTTTTTGAGAGAGAAAAGAGGCAAGCTCAAATCTGATTTGTGCCCACACACTTCCTCTTCCTCCTCGAGAGATAGCTTGGAAGGTTTACTTCAACAGTTCGTGAGTTCGTGCTGTGATGCAAAGAGCTCAAGCGTGAGGAACAACATCATCTCACATCTGCGCCATTAAAGAGGTAAATGATAAAATCATGATGATTCATATACATCTAAATCACACTGGTCTCATACGCTTCCGCAGATGCATTGCTCCTACATATTGAACTTCTCGGCACTCGTTTTTTGTGGAGCAAGAGTGAAAAGCTTCCACCTTTTTCTGTTTTACTACCTTTGATTGTGTGGGCCTAACCGTGCGTCGTGTTTGGTTGCTTGAAATTTTGGGTTGTCTTTGCTTGCTGGAGATATTTTGTTCGAGAAGAAACAATCACTTATGCTTGTGGGTTTTTTTTTCTCTTTTCTGTTTTAGGGCTCGTTTGTATTGCCTTTTCAAGAAAGTCCTTTTTATCACTTCCTTATTTTAAAAGTACTTTCTATAAAAGTTACAGCTATTTCAATTTTTTTAAAAATATTTAATTTTTGAAAAAAATATTTGGCTTTTGACTTCTGCTTTTTTAAAAAGCTAAAATTTTTAGCTTTCGAAAAAAGTAAATTTTTGACTTTTTTTATGACTTCTGTTTTTTTTAAAAAACTGCATCCAAACAGACTTTTTTCGAAAAGTGCTTTTTTCTCAAAAAAAGTAGCTTTTGAAGAAAAAAAAGTCCATCCAAACAGGCTCTTAATCAAGTACAATACAACGATGAAGAAGGCATAATTCGGTTGAAAGTTAACTTCAAAAGGAGAAAATTTGTTAATTGCAAATGGAAAAATTATGTTTTTGGCTTACCCTCTAATTTTTAAAAAGTTTAATAAAAATGATGGGTCAATTCAAAATTATAAAGGTAATTTTATAAAGGGGTTTGATTTTCTCATGTTGCATGAGAATTCAATTTTCATGTTGTGACTCAACTAGTGGTGGGACCCACATTTATTTAAAAAAAAAGTTTTGCACGCAAATCAAGAGTCACACGCAAATCGAAGGGTCACAACATGAGAATTGAATTCTCATGCCACATGAGAAAATGTTTTTCCTTTTATAAAATTACCTTACATTCTGAATAATATTTGACAAATAATTAAACATAGACTCAAGAAAATTAGCTAATATTTACAGTAATATTTTTGTCCTACTAAATAATTTTTTGATAACATTCATAAAAAGCTTACTTTTCCATCATATTTTTAGCAATTATGATTCTCAAATAAATTTTTTTTTCTCCTTTACCAAATACAAATACCTATAAAAGAATTAGATCAAGAGTCTCAAGGTGTGGCATTGTTCGTAAGCGAATTGTACCCGAAAAAAGGATTATTGTAGTTAAAAGATTACTAGTTTGATCTCTAGACGAAGCACCCTAAGGCTAGTGATAAAAATCTTTGCACTCTACGTCATTAAGGGGATTAATCTCATTCAAATGCATAGAGATATCCTGGAAAAAAAATTAGATCGGATAATTGTTTTTAGAGTAAATATCATTTTTTGTCCTCAACAAATTTTACGATCCTCGCTTTAGTTTCTAAAAAATAAAAAGACCTATCGTGGTCCTTAAAAAATTCAAAATGGACCCATTTAGTTAAAATCGTGGTCCCTCCTCACAAATTCAAAAAGATCTATATTAGTCCCTCAAAAGGACAAAAAAAGGGTCCATTTTGAAATTTTTAAGGACCACGATGAGCCTTTTTATTTGCTAGGGATTGAAGTGGGTATCGTGAAATTTGCTGAGTACCAGAAATGATATTTACTGTTGTTTTTAAGACCCTATCTAATTCAATCTGCGAACATTTCTAATTATTATCAATTTAAAGGTTTCATAATTTGTAAATTTTATTTGTAAATTTTTATTCATATCAAATTGTAAATCATTTTTTAAGACTTGGATATTGTGCAGTTTCAAAAGTAGTGTGTTAAGATCCTACTATATACATATTTCTAAAAAGAAAAAGAACAAAACACTGACTACGCGTGCAACCTACATTGTACTCTCGATTTGCAGATCTTCTCACATGGGACATCACCTAATTCACGTGTCGGAATGATGGACAAGATGCTTTCCTGTTATGTTATGCATAGAAACAATACTATTTTTAATTTTTTATTATAAAAGAATTATCATAATTGATTATGAGATATACTTATTTATATTAAAAGTGATGTATCTTTTTCTTCAATAACATTTTTTATTATTTTAACAAGGAAAAAATTCAATTACATTATGATGAGCTCAGATATATTATTCCAACTCGAGCATCTCATTTTCTTCATGTGGAAAAAATGGAAGACCGGCCAGAACTGTACTGCCAAAAGTGGGTGAATAATTTAATTTCGAAAAATTACATAAACGTTTATTAACTGTATATATATTTTCAGCGCAAAAATGAAAATGATTTTATATATAGTAAGTTGATTAAAAATGACAACTGGTACTATTAATATGAATCCCATTACTTAAGCATGCAGTTCGTCCAGTTGAATTAAAAAGTGATATTATTCTCACGAACCAAAAGTCCTTGCTGACTCATAGATGACTAAAAATCTACCTTTTTCTTTATTTCAATTCAAAGGCTCAGGTTAGGCATTTACGTTAGTGTAAATTGTACACTCATTATTAGTCTCTATCTTGGTGTTTTTCTCGTTTCAGGCTTCTGATCTAGCCTAATTGTGGTCTCTAACAAGTCCCACAACTCACCATATTTCCAGATTTTTTGTCACGTGGTACATGCTTGACTTCTTGGAGTTTATTAATGGAAAAAATATTTTTGTTTTCATTGCACAAAAAATTTTATGTCACGTTCAAATAAAAGTGAATGGGTCACGTTAATCTTCTCTCTTTTTTTTTATAATAAAATTTATTCACTTTTATGTAATTGTGGCAAGAGAAATTTGTTTTGCAGCAAAAATAAAATCTATCGTTTGTCTTACACTATTTTCTCTAAATTTAGCAAAAACCTGAAACAAAAATTAAGAGAGCTACAAGTAGGGGTGCTAAACGACTCGGGGGCCTTTGGTTCGGCTCGTAAAGGCCTGAGCTCGTTTAATAAAAGCTCGTGTTGGAACCAGGCTTGAACTTGTATAAAAACTCGTTTAATAAAAAGGCATCAGGCTCTAATTCAGAAGCTCGGCCTAAGAGCCTCCCAGGCTAGCCTAGTATATAAATATTTATTTATACTTTTTATACTACTTGTAATAACTCTCTCTCATCAATTTATTTCACCCCATTTTATTGGTTTAACAGACTTTTTGAATGATTTTGTTCTATATTATGCTATTTGGATATATATTGAATTTATGTATATTTATGGAATTACTACTGTTGTTCTATATTATCCTTCATCCTCCTTCACACAAACAAACTCACAAAAACTCATTCGTTCAACTGTGCACGGCTCGTTTGTGTCAATTTATTTTTTATTTTTTTTATTTTATTTTTATTTTTGTTGGCACTTTTTTATAATGGGCTAAGATAATATAACCTGTTATCTACCTTCTCTCACTTTAATTTTTTTATTTATTGTAGACTTTGTAAATTATTGCTGCAAATTGGAAGTTAAAGTTTCTATCTGGAAATTGATTTTTTGTGGAATTCTGTTCTCTTATTTTTATTCTTTAACATGCTAACAGGCTAAGACAGGCTTCACACAGACTTTTATTTTTTGTAAATAAACATGGCCACAGGCCAATATTGTATTCGTAACAGGTAACAGGCTAAGGCCAGTCGGACACGTTTAAATACAGGCTTGGCCCGTTAAGATCAAAGTTCGGCTCGGCTCGGCCCGTTAACACCCCTAGCTACAAGAATGTTTAAAAAATAAAATAGGAACGTATATTGTTAGGTTTAAACGGAATTAAGAATTTTAAAATAAAAATTACATGTCATTTTTTTAAGAATAATAAACTAAAAAAATAAATCATTCTCATGTTAAAAAAAAGTCAAATTTAATAAATAATAGTGAGCACTCAGTGCATTGTATTAATTTTTAAATGATTTTAATTTTTTTAAAATTTTAAAAATAGAATATATTTAAAACTAAAATAATATATGCATAGTTAAATTGAAAAAAAAAATAAAATTTGGAATTTTAAATAAAAGAAATAAAAATAATACAGCCATTCAAATTTTAGAGTAAATAAGAATATAAGTCATACATATGCTCTAATTTAATAGATATATAGTAATTAATGAATGAATTGGGTAATTTAATTATGTTACCAAAGAACATGATGCTATACATAGATAAAACTCGGGAAAAACAATATACTTTCATTAAATTTGATATTTTTTTTCATAAGATGGATTATACTATTTTACAAAATAATGTTAAACTAGTATGTATTTTCAGTGTAACAGGATATTACATTGACATTCATTAATATTTTATTACATTATTATTATATCATTGATTCCATCAGTACTAAAATAGACAATAAAGAAAGACGGATTAAAGGATTGATAAATGCTAATATAAAATCCTTTTATTTTAATAATAATGATACACATTAATTAAAACTTTAAAACTATTTGTTTAACTTTATCATAGATTTTGATATTTGATTCAAAATATAGAACCGTGTTTCCAGCCCCTTTGTGTTTACTACGCTTTCGTTATCCACGTTTACCTCACGGTCGGTGGTCTTTCTTTCCGAACGGGAAAAAGAAATAGTAATAATAACCTCTCAAAATCAAATACTCAACTTAAATGATAGCACAAATTCTTCCAAAAACAATTATAGCCGAAAAGGATGTGCGACACTTTTTTCTCCTATTCTCCACTTATATAATGCGATTCACATGGTATACTCAATAATATATTTTAATAAAAAATAAAGAATCAAATAATGATAGTTCAGTTAAGGTATGTGAGCTAAGCATATGAGGTGAGAACATGTGATTGATCCTCTTTAATACTATTTTTTATAGTGATTTAAAATTTTAATCAAGGGTTTTATTTTTATTATGTTACATAATATAAAATCATCTTCCTACACACACAAATTTTATATGGGACCCACTTTAAATTTTTTCTCTTTTTCCTATTCTCTCTCATCTCTCTTCCTTTTGTGAGAGTAGGAAGTTTGTTTTTATGTTATATTACATAACAAAAACATTTCCCTTTAATCATAGACCCGTTCTGAATAAGATTATCTCTCGTAAAAGATAATCGTGAATCATCCAAAAAATAAAATAATAAAGAAAAAATACCTAACCATATTAATAATGACAAATAAAAAGGCAGTATAAAGCTGATCAAACCTGACAACACTTGGAAGACACATAGCTTTAGCTTTAGGGAGGAAATGGAGCTTCCGAATCAGAACAATTAGAGCGCGTCTCCATTGAGTTGTCAAAAAAAGTTCTTTTTATAATTTCCTTATTTTAAAATTATTTTTTATAAAAGTTACAGCTAATTAAATTTTTTTAAAAAATATTAGATTTTTAAAAAAAATATTTAATTTTTGAAAAAAATATTTAACTTTTGACTTCTGTCTTTTTTAGAAGCTAAAATTTTTAGCTTTTGAAAAAAGTAAATTTTTGACTTTTTTTATTACTTCTGTTTTTTTCTAAAAGAAGGTATCTAAATAGACATTTTTTGAGAAGTACTTTTTTTTCTTAAAAAAAGCAGCTTTTGAAGAAAAAAAATTCATCCAAACAGACTCTTAACGTGAATAAAACGTGTATATGTTTGAACTATTTGTTTTTTAAATATTTTATAATTAAAATTTCAATTAAATAACTTTTTTAAAAGATATTTCTTTCTTAAAAATTAAGCAGCTCTAAATATACACTATGATGAAAAATACAGTGGAGCTAAAAAAAAAGGTCGACTAAAAGATTCCTATGTTTGTTGTCAGTAATTGAATTGAAAGTTTGAATCTAAAGTAGGTAGGGAGCGCGTTGCATCAGAGGCACAGTAAACGATTCATGACTGAGGAACAACCGGATCTCCAACCTTTTATGAACAAACTGTACCAAGATCCAACATTAGGAAAATATTATTCTCTTTATGTAATTTGAAAAAAATATTATCTATATAAGATTATATTTTTTTATGTAACATGAGATAAGATATTTTATGTTACACTTATAAATTTATGTGTGTCTCATTGCACAGAAAAAGAGAAAAAAGAATTTGAAGTGGGTCCCACATCTTTTTGAATGTGTAGAAAAGACTTATTATTTTCTAATCACATGAGGCTAATATTTTCCTTTATTATAATGTTAAAATTATTCATTTAAAATCATGGGTGATTTTTTTGTAATATAATATGTAACATAAGTTTTATCTTACACTAATGCTGAATTACTTTTTTATAGTATAAATTCGTATACATAGAATTGAGTTAAACTAATAAAATGCATCTGTTTATATATTTTAGGGATTTGCATTTGTCATTTAACATGACAAAATAATTTTTTCTACACACATGACATTTTGTGGGGCCCACACATTTTGAAAAAAAAAAAAGAAATTACGGCACGCAAAACGAATCTCTATAACATTACACAATCACTTTTCTTACAACATAACTCTTATAAAACCCTATATTTTATACTCATAAGATATTATATCAATTAAGTATCAACTTATATGTTTCATTCGCGTTTGAATTATATTATATTTTACGCGTAAATAATTTTTATTTATAGAGTACTGAAAAAAGTTGTGATTTAAGTTTTTAAAAAAATATATAAAATAAGTTAATTTAATACACTTTTATGCATGTAATACATCTAAATTATATATACAAGCATACAGAATAGAAATTTGTCAAGATGTGACTAATAAATTAGATATTTTAGATACAAGTAGATCAATAATTACTATTTGATACAAGATTTGTTATTTTTATATTAGTATAAATTAATTCTTCCCCATAAAAGGCATGATAATTTTATAGTAGCATAAATTATTTATACTTTCAATTTCAATCATTGATTTTACTTACATTTAACATATCATGTGATTAATAAATTAGAGTAATTAGATGTAAGTAAATTAATAATTAAAATTAGTGTCAGACTTATTGTTTTTGTACCGTTGTAACTTGATCTTTACTCATACAATCATGAGCTATGATAATTTTAAATCAATGTAAGTTACAATGTTAGTCTTAAACGTTAATTTTATTTGATATATAGCTCACGTAACTAATAAATTAAAATCATCATATGTAAATAAAATAACGTTAAAATTTATTACTTTTTCATCGATACAAATTGATTCATAGCGCATTGCAAATACTAATTTCTACCTTGCAATAGAGATATGGTTTATGGAGGCATTGGAAACATGAGTTAATGGATGTATCCAAAGGTGTATATGCACTGTTAATTTACCGTTGATGATAGATATAATCCATTAGCCATCATCGAGTTGTGGACTATTTGCAAGTCACTTTTTTGTTAAGTTGCATATAGGAGTAAAAGTGGGCTGGGTTGAGTCAAGTTTTGCCCCGAAAAGTTCAAATCTATTTAAAAAAAATTAATTTGGTTCTGCTCAAGCCTAGTTCGAGTCTAACTGTTAGTCTGGCTTGACCCGTTTATAAAATAACAAATGGCCTGGCCTAGTCCGTTTGCCTATTAATTTTTAACTTTCAAGCATAACTATGAATCAACTTCACAAAATATTCAAATTCTGTTGCTATACCAAAAATCATAATTTCAACGTCCAAACATAATCATGAATCACAACAAAACTCATACAATCTGTATTAAGTCAATTTCAAAAGCAAAATGCTCAAACTAAATAACATATATTTCATCAGATCCAACAAACAAATTCATATTATGTAAATTAAAATAATTACATGAATCTAACAAACACTTCATGATGTTTGTAGTAAGTATAACATCTCCCAAAAATCTTTTAATATATTCATATACACAATCTAACATGCTGAGATGTTGGTTCCTCTTACATAAGAAATAAAGTCGAATTTCTATTAAAATATAATCGAATATAATTAAGTTATAAATATTTGCAATTGATTAAATTTATATCTTTTATTTTTTCTTCAAGTCATACTTATTCTATTTTATTTTATTTAAAATAAATAGTAAGATATAGGCCGACTGTAGGCTTATGGGTCAGACCTCTTGTGAAAGTGAGCCTACGACATTTTTATTGAACAAACTTTTTTAAAGCCCAAGCCCGACCTATTTTACGAAATATACTAGATCAGGTTTGACCTGACGTAGGCCGAGCCATAGATCCCTGTAGGTCAGTTCGGCCCGGCCCAGTTTCATCCCTAGTTGCATATATAGTGTGGTACCATCACTTTCCCAGTGCTAATTTTGCGGTGGGGTAACATAGAAAAAGGAAAAAAGAAGTGGATGGAAATGATGGCGGTTAGCTATATATTGTTGCCCATATATATAAAGATAGAACAATTTAAAAAAAAAATTTAAAATTTTTTTATAACAAACAAAAATATTGATGTCTTTAATTTTATATCTCAGTATTAAATATTTTTTGTTAAATAATCCATTTATTAAATATTAAAAAAAATTAATAAATGATATTTTAAGAGGATATAGCAAAACTATTTTAAAATTATTTCACAAAGATATTGCGCCATTAACAAAGTTGTAACATGGTGGGAGAGGGAGCTTCCAACCCATATAATCAATTATTAAATGTAGTACCCTTTGCAAGAATATTTCGGCAGAATTTTCAGGTACATGTACATGTAGTGTTATATATAGTGGAGGTTACAATCACCACCTTGTTAGTGGAAAGAACACAATAATTTAATGTCACTTTTGACTTCATATTGGAAGACAAGCAATCAAGGTAAAACCATCAGAGGTTGAAATACACTTGTCCTTTAAAACCTCAACTTAAACACAAATGACTTTTTTAAAAAAATATGCCTTTAGTATTATAAAAACTATAATAATCCTGAAATAAATTAAAATTACAAAAATATCATGATTTTCGCCTCAAAACAATATTGTATTAGGCTTATTGCATATAACTTATCTGCAGTGACGGCAGAAAAAGCGAATTCTTTTTTTTAACATAGTATAACCTATCCAAACTCTTCACCGTTAGATCAATCCTAGTGGTTTTTTATCTTTCCTATCTTCATATTTTTGGTATATTCATCTTGGTACACCATATGACTACATACTTTAACATTAATAGAAATTCAATAATACCCTTGTTATTATTATTTTTTAAGTACGTAGCTATATAATATTAGTTTTAGCTACATTTCGAAGTGAGAATACACACAGATTAATTAGCTGGAAGTTCTACAGAACAATTTAATAACAGTCATTTTGTAAAGAATTTAAATAAGTTTAGTTTCATACTTGTAAAAATCAGACCAATATATATATATGTGTGTGTGCGCGCTTTGTGACGTAAATAAACACTAAATGGAAAATGGAAAATGGAAAACTACCTACAGATACCAAAAAAGAAGAAGACAAGAGAACAATATTAAATATTTGACCAGATTTCAACTACAACCGGCGGCATTTTCTGAAGGTCAAAGCCTCTTTCATGTACACACTGCGTTAGACAATTGGACAAAAATATGTTCTTGACAAAACTGATAACGTTTTCTTGTTTTGCATGCAATTTTTAGAGACCAAGATGATATGTATATTTATTCAAAAAGGGGTTCATTATAAAGCGAGGACGGACTCGTTAAAACTTTTGAATTGCTATTAGCTAGTTTTGATAAATTAGTTCACTACAACTTAGAACGCAAGTAATATTACGTAAGAAATTACGTAATACTTTGGCCTGATTGAGTTCAACAAAAATAAATTTAGACTAATGTCTAAAGCTAGGAATTCTTTTCCATTAATTTTCCCTATGCGCAATTTGACTTGAATTACTCTATTTATTATGTATTCAATCTTCAAACTACTTTTTTTCCGGTGAAAATGTTCAAACTACTTTTTGTAACCAATATTCTCGGATCAAACTTTTTAGGCCTTGAGCCCTTGAAACTTGAAATGATCAACATCTATATTACAACATGCTTGAGCATTTGAATCAAATATCAGATACGAGATAACTTGGTGCCAACGAACGCACTATAATAAAATATCAAATTTGCCCCAAATAAATTTGCAGGAAAAATCACCTACTTCTAACCAGATTGATTTATTGAGATGCATGGCCCCAGTGTTTCGGAGAAAGTAATAACATGACTTGACTTCACAAGAATTTTCAGTTTTTCACACACACATACAACATATATGTACACACATATGTATTCAGGATCAATAACTACCTTCAAGTTCTGCTTATATTAAACTATTTTCTATCTTTTTGGTACATATTTAAACTATTATTTCGTAAGTGTAACAACCATGTAGTAGCGGAAATTGAAGACTATATATACGTGAATACTTTCCGACAAAGCAAATTCACTCGGGTATATTGACCTCAACAACTCTCAACTATATCCGCTTCAGTCTTCCCCCTTTTTTAATGTTAGTTTTTCCGAAAAGGAATAAAAGATCGCTGACCGTACAGTTGACAACACAAATTTTAACTATAGTAGAAGTAGTTGGCGTGATACGAAAAGTCAAACAAAACGCATATTTCCAATACTATGCTTTTGACATCTATAATCAAAAGGGATGAATCAGTAAATACAGACTAAAACCGAGTGATCCCGTTCCTTAGTGGTTGCTTGCCTTTGTGGAACACGACCACGGGCTTTCATGTAGAATTTTTTGTTAGCACTTCATGATTTTAATTATTATTATTATTTTTTGTGGGAAAAGCCGTAAAGCATTAAATATTGAGAGTTTGTTTGGCAACAAAAATTTAAGTTAAAAATTACTTTTAAGTTAAAAATAAAAATTTTAAAAATAAAATTAAAAGCCATGCATTTGATAATTGTATAAAATTGGTTTTAGGATTTTAAAGGGAAAGAGATGAAATGATTTATTATTAGGGTAAAATATTAGGATAAATGATAATATATATATAAATTTAGAATAATTGTGTAATTAAAAAATAAATATGACAATTCCAAAAAATCGACATATATATATCTTACAAAGAAGCTCATTCTCAAAAAATTTAACTTTTAATTTTTTTTCTTTATTATAAAAAAATCTCTTTTATGATAAGAGCTTTTGTAAAATTAAGTTTAGCTAAGTTTTTACTTATAAGGAAAAGCTAAATTTAAAAAACACTTCCAATTTAAGTTTTGTTTTCTCCTCATATTGATAGAATTTAACTGTGATGCTTTATTGACTTAAGAAAAAATTGATGTCTTTTTACGTAATATTATTTTATATTATTATTTAATCATGTATCAATAAATTATTAAAATTTTTGACAAAATCAATCATCAAAAGTTTATATCTTCAATAATATATTTATTCACTATTAAATAATGAAAAAAATTGTGTGTCCTTTACTTAAGTCATTTTAAAAGAAATGTAAACACAAAAAGGTAGGATTCACACTTTTATTTTTTTTATTTTTATTTTTTCAATGAGATCCACACCTCTTTGTATCTATCTCTCTTCTAAAATGATCTAAGTATGTATTTTTTAAAACGACACACTCTTTTTCCTTAAATAATGAAGGAAAAATATTTGTACTTTTAAATAATACAACTTGTGTCATTTTACTCTCATAAAGAAATGAGATCTACACATTTATTTTATTTTTTATCCACCCTCTCTTTCTCTTTCATGATTTCTCTCTTCTTCTCTCTTAAAATAACATAATTTTACGTCGTTTAAAATAAGATATACTTTTTTCAAATAATAATGTAAAAACTTTACATTCCACTTATGATTTTGGGAACCCGAGCACGAACAGAAAGTCCATTTGATACAAGCACTTTTTTGTGTCCCTCACTTCCATCTTTTAATAAAGTTAAAGTGGCACCCACGAAACTTGGTTCCGTCCGTAATATACGACCAAAACCAATGGCAATAACATAACACCCCTCTTTAAATACCCACACCTAGATCCGTTTCGAACACTAGTTTGTTTAAAGTGGTCTCTAAAAATTGACGCTGTCTTCACCTGCTATTTCATCCATCATCTTCAGGGCTAACACGCACAAACCGTTAATATTGTTATTGTGATTCACCATGATGCAGATAAGCTCAACCCTACCCGCAAACAACCTTCACATGTTCCAAACAAGACGCGCCAGCTTCAGATGCCGAGCCTCACCCTTGAACCCATTCCCAACCTCCACCACCGAGTCCACACGGTTGCACCTCGCTAACCTCGACAAACTCCTCCTCAAACAATCGCCGGAACCTCCCACTCAACAACAACAACAACCAATTCAAAATAACAATGACGAAAGCCATGACTTAACAACAACAACAACAACAACAACAACAACGGAAAAGAAAGGAAAGAACGTTCTGGAAGGTCTAAACCTTGCGAGGATGTGGTCGGACATGAAAGCCACCGAGGAAATGTCACCGCGCCACCTCAACCGCCTTCAGCGTTTGCTCTCCAAGACGGCGGAGTACTCGCCGCGAAACGCCCTCGGAAGCCGGTGGAGGGAATACCACGGCAGCAAAGACTGGAAAGGCATGCTCGACCCTCTCGACGAGAATCTTCGGCGAGAGGTGGTGCGCTACGGCGAGTTCGTCCAAGCCGCGTACAATTCCTTTCACTCCAACCCTGCCATGTCAGCAGAGGAGCCTCCGTTTCCTCGCCACGTGGCGTTGCAGGACAGGTCATACAGAGTAACAAAAAGCCTCTACGCCACGTCATCAATCGGGTTGCCCAAATGGGTCGACGAAGTTGCCCCGGATCTTGGATGGATGACCCAAAGGTCAAGTTGGATGGGATACGTCGCCGTTTGCGACGATTGGAGGGAGATCGCGCGTTTGGGTCGGAGGGACATTGTTATCTCTCTCCGCGGGACCGCCACGTGTCTTGAATGGGCGGAGAATATGAGAGCGCACTTAATCGAAGTAACCGATGACACAAAAGCCCAAGAAAAGTCCAAGCCCAAGCCCAAAGTAGAGTGCGGGTTCTTGAGCCTGTACAAGACAAGAGGAGCTCACGTGCCGAGCCTGGCTGAGTCCGTGATCGAAGAGGTGAAGCGGCTCATGGAAGTGTACAAAGGTGAGACCCTAAGCATAACGGTCACAGGACACAGCCTCGGTGCGGCACTGGCGTTGTTGGTGGCTGATGAGATCAGCACTTGTAGCCCAGAAGTACCACCAGTGGCTGTTTTTTCCTTTGGTGGGCCCAGGGTGGGTAACAAGGCCTTTGGGGATAAAGTCATGGCCCAAAATGTGAAAGTGTTGAGAATAGTGAATTCCCAAGATTTGATCACAAGGGTTCCTGGGATGTTGGTGAGTGAAGAGGTTGAGCAAAAATTAAGGACCTCCAAAGTTGGTGGTGCTGTCCTTGACAGGCTGGATGAGTACTCGCACGTGGGGACAGAACTACGTGTGGATACGAAGATGTCGCCATATTTGAAACCGGATGCTGACATGGCATGTTGTCATGACTTGGAGGCTTACCTACACTTAGTGGATGGGTTCTTGGCCTCTAATTGTCCATTTAGAGCCAATGCAAAGAGAAGCTTGGCTAAATTAATGCAATACCAAAGCTCTAATGTAAAAAAATTATATACTAACAAGGCTAAATCCTTGAGTGTGAATCTTCAAAGACAGGGATCATTCTCTATCTCTGGTTATTTGCCCAGTCCATCTTAATCTAAACTCAAATGTGAATACAAACCACGTTATATGTATGTAGCCCGTGTGTCATGCATGTCTCTCTTTGTTTATAGTTCTTCTTCTGCATTCGGATACACATCATTTTCAAAAAGTCACTTGACACAAGTTAAAAATAATTGAGTGTTTTGCGTGTGGGTAAACTATTTCCACATATAACTAACAGAGGTCAGAGGCCAGTAGTTGGCACTTACAATTGCCGCGTACGTATCAAATTAGGAAAGAATCTCAACCTTTTTCTGAATTATTTTATAAATAACAATAGAATGAAATGTGTGAACCTTATCTCGCAAAAATTCAAACTACTGTGCGGCAAGAGCCCTGAAAAACATACCTATTTGAAATATTGATAACACTGCAATTCTTCCTCGGTCATTGCGCTCATGGAACAGAAATGGATAGCAAAAAGTGTGTTATTTTTAAAGAATATAAATTTAGATACTTTTTAAAAAAGAGATAAATATAAAGAGACATGGGTCTCATTGAAAAAATAAAGATGTGAGTCTAATTTTTTTATCTATTTCTTTCTTAAAAGGATCTATATTTGTATCCTTTAAAAGGACACATACTTTTATTATGATATTTACACTTTGATTTTTTAACACTTTTTGTTTAAATCTTCTTTATATTTATATTTATTTATTTTATGAAGAAAAAAGAAATTTAAAAATTAATTGCGTAATAAAATCATTTTATAAATATTAATGTCTTTGTTCAAATTCTTTTTAGTGTTGTTATTTGCAAGTTAATATATTCAAGTAATTTACACTTATTTTTATTGAAAACGAAAGGTAAAGACTTTGTGTTGAAATTTATATTTTTTTACATCTTATTATCCAAAAAATTTGTAAAAATCATGTAATGAAATTTATTTATACATAATATTATTAATTATGTTCAAGTGATCACTTTTGACTTGAGCTGTTGTCATTGATTACGTACCGTTGTTAATACAAACAAATAAACTGATAGAGTACTAAGAAATTTAATATGATTTGGCAATTTCCCGCTTTCACCATATTTAATTTTAAAAACTAACAACAACAATAATAATAAATTACAATTTTTTAAATTAAATTCCCACAAACTCAAAAATCGAATTTGACCTACCTTTCCGTCCAGCTTTTCACTAAGCTTCGCACACATATATCTTAACATTTTTTTTCCAGCAGTCTCAACTCTCAAGAGCATGAGCCTCTAACAAATCATGTATAGGACATTTTGATTCTTTTGTCTAGTAGAAGGTAAGGTATTTTTGTACGTAAAAATAAAAACCAGTGAATTCTAGTAAACCACCTACAAATTATCTAGTGTTATATATATGTTTATGAGTGAAAATATCATATATTTAGATAGAAAAAGTGCTAATTAATTGTATAAGATATTGTGAATGTGTGTGGCAGAATTTAAGATGGTACTGGAATATATAATTATAGTTGAATCAACACAAATTCACAACACAATATCTCATACAACTATCTCTCCGTTAAAAAGAAAAACCACGACGCAATAAAGTAGAAATAAAAATGAGTATAATTAAAAGATCCAACTACATCAACAATTCCGTTGTAGTCTAGTTGGTCAGGATATTCGGCTCTCACCCGAAAGACCCGGGTTCAAGTCCCGGCAACGGAATATTGATTTTTTTTTCTCTCTTTCCTATTTTTTTTTTTTTTCCCATATATATTTTTTTCTACTTGAAGTCTTGAACTACATTTGAAGCTCTTGTACATTAGCTATTCCTCCTATAACAGATGAAACACATTACTTTGTCAACAGATGAAGCTCTTGCATATGTATTATTTACGATTACTAAGGAGTAAGAAACAAAACCCTTTGTCAACCTCGTCCTTTGTTGCACCAACCAAACACCAAACCGTCAATTTCGATCTTAACAATGTCATTGCCTCGAACAAACTCATCACCAACTATGTTCGATCTGGTGACACAGATTCTGCTGTCCGTGTGTTCGAGAGTATGAAAGTGAAGTCCACTGTTACCTGGAACTCTCTCCTTGCTGCCTTTGCCAAGAAACGTGGTAACTTCGAACATGCTCGCAAACTGTTTGAGAAAATTCCTGAACCAAATAGTGTTTCTTATAATATCATGTTGGCATGTCATTTGAACAATTTTGGCATCCACAATGCCCGTGGTTTCTTTGACAGCATGCCTGAGAAGGATACGGCGTCGTGGAACACCATGATTTCGGGTTATACTCAGGTTGGACTAATGGGCGAGGCACTCAAGTTGTTCTCTGCAATGCCAGAGAAGAATAGTGTCTCGTGGAGTGCAATGGTGTCGGGATATGTGGCTTGTGGGGATTTAGATTCTGCTGTGGAGTGTTTTTATGCTGCGCGGGTGAGGAGTGTGATTACTTGGACTGCCATGATCACTGGGTACATGAAGTTTGGGAGGGTTGAATCAGCAGAAAGATTGTTCCAGGAAATGTATTTCAAGACCTTGGTGACATGGAATGCTATGATTGCTGGATATGTTGAGAATGGCAGGGCAGAGGATGGGTTGAAGCTTTTCAAGACATTGTTAGAAACTGGGGCTAAGCCTAATTCTTTGAGCTTGACTAGTGTCTTGTTGGGTTGTAGTAATTTGTCAGCATTGCAGCTGGGTAAACAAGTTCATCAATTAGTTTGTAAATCTCCGTTGAGTAGTGATACGACGGCAGTAACATCGTTGATTAGCATGTATTCCAAGTGCGGGGATCTAAAGGATGCATGGAAATTATTTGTTCAGATTCCGCATAAAGATATTGTAACCTGGAATGCAATGATTTCTAGTTATGCTCAGCATGGAGCTGGTGAAAAAGCTCTTCATTTGTTTGATGAGATGAAAGAAGAAGGCATGAAGCCAGATTGGATTACTTTTGTTGCAGTATTATTAGCTTGTAACCATGCAGGATTGGTGGATCTTGGGGTCCAATACTTTAACGCAATAGTAAGGGATTATGGAGTTGAAACTAAGCCAGCACACTACGCATGCATGGTCGACCTTCTTGGTCGAGCTGGTAGGTTATCTGAGGCTGTAGACTTGATAAAAAGTATGCCTTTTAAGCCCCATCCTGCCATCTTTGGAACACTCTTAGGTGCTTGTAGGATCCATAAAAACTTACTCCTGGCTGAGTTTGCTGCCAAGAATCTGCTTGAGCTTGATCCAACTAGTGCAACTGGGTATGTTCAATTGGCTAATGTCTATGCAGCACAAAACAGATGGGACCATGTTGCTAGGATCCGAAAATCAATGAAAGAAAATAACGTAGTGAAGACACCTGGATTTAGCTGGATTGAAATAAACTGTGTGGTACATGAGTTTAGATCAAGTGACAGATTGCACCCTGAATTGGCTTCTATACACGAAAAACTAAATGAATTGGAGAAGAAAATGAAGTTAGCCGGCTATGTGCCAGATCTTGAATTTGCATTGCATGATGTCGGAGAGGAGCTTAAAGAACAGCTTCTTTTATGGCATAGTGAGAAATTGGCAATTGCATTTGGACTTCTAAAGGTACCTTCAGGGGTTCCAATCCGGGTGTTCAAAAACTTGAGAGTTTGTGGAGATTGTCACTCTGCAATCAAGTACATCTCAGCTATAGAAGGAAGAGAAATTATTGTTAGGGATACCTCTAGGTTTCATCATTTCAAGGATGGGTTCTGCTCCTGCAGCGATTACTGGTAAGCTTGCTAGTGTGCAGCCTGTTATTGAATTTAAGGGTATGCTTTTATTGCAAGAGCAATGCTGTCATGCTATTCACCTTGAAGTTGATTTGGTTCAGCTATACACAGACAGGAATACTATGCTAGAGATTCAGAACAGTGCGCTTAATTTCTCTAGTATCGCATAAAATTTCCAGTTGAACTAGTTGGCTATGGCGCTGAAAATTAACTTCAAGTCCTTTCACCCACACCTTACTTGTTAGCTATCCTTTTGGACAGTTGTAAGGTCCATTCCACAGGCTCTCGACAGACTAGGACTAAGAGAAAAAACAATTGATTGTTGTTTTTTCAGCACCCCGAGAATAAATACTTACCCAAATGCAGCCTTAAGAAGGACGAACACTTGTAACGTCAAAATAAAAAAGCTACAATTTACAAAAAAAAAAAAAAAAGCCACACGGATTGTGTTGGGAGTTCCAACTATAGTCATCTGGAAACTGACCCTGAGAAGACAGTTGCTCATCTATCTATTATGGCACAAGTATCTATTGCTTGCTGTGTGGCTTGCACTTCAAGTTGTGGATGCTGGAGTCACTAGGAAACAGAGCCAACATGTAATCTTCTCGTTGGACATTGGATTGTTGAATTGGGGGATTCTACACTACATGGGGTAGTCCTGCCCCGAATTGATTTGGCATTTTTAGTATATTTTAACTTTTTTAACATTATTTAAATTATTATTTTTAATATAAAAAATTATTCTCTGATTGTGGCTGTAGTTAGGATAGTGTTTCCCGAATTGAATCTATCACGTGCACCAATTGCTTAACCGAATGACATAAAAGCGCTTTCTTACTATAGAATACTAATTGAAGAACTGTGAATCAGAATTCAGAACATAATATATATGCCGTCCTATCTTGGTGACTTTAGAGATGTTCTTCCTAGAGCCTAAAATATACCCAATAATTAATGCAGAAGATACGCACTAACTGATAACAGAACAGAATGAAATGATAATAAGTGAATCTTCTTTAAAATAGATGATAAAAAAAATCCTGTTTTCTATCTATTGTATTTCATAAACTTACGAGCGTGGATCCGATTGACAAGATTTTACTCCTACAGAGTCCAGTAAACGAATACGCGAAGAAGCGATTGCATAAGGTAAAATGTGCTTGGGACAAAGAACAAGGCAAATACTGCTATTCACCAATATTCCTAATTTGTACAATGTTTTTTTAAAATCAAATACATTGAAAAGAATGGAAGTTTTAACAACGAGCTGAACGATAAGGAGCAAATCACGACGAACAATCTTCATATTAAAGTATTATGTAAAAAACTAGTTTTACATGCCACTGAGACACATAAACGTCTACGACCACGAATACTTCGCCTCTAAGACGAGCAGCAACCAGACTTCTGGTTCACTGGCTGTCCTCGAATTTGGACTGTTGGAGGCCTGGCATTGTTCACTGGTTGGCTTGCCATTCTGTGGGAAATAGCCAAGGACAAGCAAATAGGTCAATATAAGTTGGTCAGTATCCATTCACTAAACAAAATTCATTCAACTCCACAAACTAAAACAAAGAGCTCGTAGCAGAAAAAAGACGTCCTTTCCTGACAAATTTAATGACATTTCTTTTTTTAATTTTAGTTTTGCAGTATTCCCAACCCGGTAGGTGAGAGACCAATCCCTCGTTATAAGGTCAGGTGCCACAAAGGTCGGAATTCCTCTCAACGAGATTCATCTGTATTATATATATATATATATATAATACACATGAATCTCGGAATCAAACCAAAGCTCACATGCTTAAGGGACCAAGGCCCCTTCAACTCACACCTACACACATTGGTATTATATTTAATGAAATGACACACGGAAATACAGCACCTGTTCTTTATTTCAGCAGCCATGGCCATGAAAGCCTGTTCCACATTGGTGGCATTTTTAGCACTAGTTTCCATGAAAGGAATCCCAATTTCATCCGCAAATGCCTGAAAAATAAAAATGAGCACAAACTTCAAAACATCAGGCAAAAGGAAGGATTCAACAGATGTCAGGGGGACATATATACAATATAAACAAATTTAGAATCACCTTTGCTGTCTCGTAGGACACAACTTTATTTGCTGTGAGATCACACTTGTTTCCAACTAAAAGCTTGTTAACGTTTTCACTTGCATAACGGTCAATTTCATTCAGCCACTGCTTAACATTGTTGAAGCTCTCTTGGTCAGTGACATCATAAACAACCTGCAAAAAAGGTAACTGGATTACACCAGTGTTTCCCATAATAAAAAAATGGAAATTGCTGGGGAAAGACCAGTTTAAAAAGACTCACAATAATGCCATGAGCCCCACGATAGTAGCTGCTAGTGATTGTACGGAAACGTTCTTGACCAGCAGTGTCCCACTATACATTAAAAAAGTGCAGAAAAATTTGTCAATAATCACAGAATACAACAAAACAACAACCCCAGATCAATGGGGCAGGATGTTTGAAAAAAAAAAAAATCCTACTTTTTATGTCTAATCTCAAGCCCTCAAATATTACTGTTCCAATGAACCAAGGACAGAATTGGTGACTGGAAACAACTTAGAATGAGTCTCGTAGTAAATAAACCATATGATAATTACAATAAATATAAAGAAAAAAAAAGGAAGTGAGACATTCTTGAGTTCATGGGAGAAAACTTCAGATTGAGCATTTTTTCTAGGCACATTCAAAATGACTTTTATACAAATAATTGAGACAATTTAAAGATGTAATTTAGATGTCGAAAACAAATTTGCATATAATCATTAAAACATTCCTATCAGAATAAAAAATAACCAAGTCAAAGTTCAACATTAAAATAACATTACTATCATAGACTTACAATTTGAAGTTTAATCGTCTTCCCGTCCTGTTCCACAGTGCGGATTTTCTACACAAGGCAGCATGGTAAATGAATTGTTACATATTTGTGTTGAAAGTAACATGGAAATAAGGTTAAATGGTGGATACGAATTCTTACAAAGTCCACTCCAATGGTACTGATATAGCTGTCAAGGTATGAATCATCCTGTTTCCAAACAAAATAAATATTAAGAAATGTAACTTATCTTTCAAAATATACTCTAAGAAAATACTTTTGTTTAACATTGCAAACAAATTAATGATTACCACTGACACCATATGTAAACCATGCATTCTCTAATTCACAGTAACAGAATAGTGGGACTACTCAACTTCGTCTTTCATTAATTAAACAAAAAAAATGACCATAAAACACAGTACACCTAAAGAGGGAAGAAGTAAAAGGACATAAGCTTAGAACTTACAGCAAACCTCAGGAGGAGACATGACTTGCCTACACCAGAATCTCCAATCAGCAAAAGCTTGAACAAATAATCACTGCAAACAACACAGTGATCTCCAATCAAAGAAAGGAAAAAACTAAGGAACCGTCTATCCTTTTTCTAAGAGGAAGACCAGGGATACAGGAACATAACACAAGCACACGAGCCACAAAAAATGACTGTCTAAAAGGGTAGATTGCGGGTTACTATGTATATAGGACATCATTCATATAGTAGATTAAGTCATTCACCTACAACACATTCTTCACTATTAAATTTGTCTCGAGATTTGTATAAAATATTTGTCTACGCAAGTTCACATGAACTTCAAAAGCTTTGCACAAAAGTTGTGTTTTTCCCCATAAAACTTTTGTCCATTTAGCATTACCATAGTAGATTGTAGTAGACATTTATCGATCTCAGCAACAATCAATAACTAAAAATGTCTTTAAATTTTTAAATCAATTAGTTTTAGGAAGGACCACTTGTTGCCCAACCAGCACATCCATAGATCTATCTATAAAACTTCAACAATCCCCTTATTCACATCAGTAAAAAAATCTAATCGCAGAAGAATCAAACTATAACAATCCCCAGTTAGAATACAGTATCACTAATCACCATCACCGAATAAAATGAAACCATGTTGTTCCTCCTCCAAATAACTTTTTTAAGTCAGTCATTGCTGTTGGTATTCTTTCGCGGTATTATTTTTCAAGAAATTCACAAGTCACAACCATCACCGAGTCCTGAGAATTCACACATGTTTAGCTTAAGTACAAGTTGTCATGTTTTGCTATACACTACCCAATTTCTGCAATTACAACATCATTACACAAAAAATGATAAAACAAATCCTTTCTAAAATTAAAAATGTTTTTATGAAAATCCCCAAACCGGATCAGAGAATCAAAACATTTTTAAAATAGCCCAAACATAATTGAACACGCGCAAACGGATCTATCATCTAAAGAAACAGATCTAAATCAGCGAGGAAGTTTCCAGAAGCACGATCCACTACAACGTCCGAAACAAATTTCATCAACCACGTAAAACAAAACCGAATCAGCACTTCGCAAAACACAAAATTCACCACCAACACACGACGACTGAGGCAGATCTAATGGAGCTTGGTTTAGATAAAAAAAACAACGATCCTAACGGGATTTTCGAGAATTGAAGCAGAAACGGAAACAGCGAAGAGAAATGGAACTTACTATTCAGGATTCATGGTGGTGCGAGGTGGGAAACGATATGAATCGGAAAGGACTCGACGGGAAACAGATGAATAAGGGTATGTCGGCGAGAGGAGTGACCGGAATCTCAGATCGTCGCCGGAGAAAGAGAACAGAGAATTTGATTAGAGAGAGAAGAGAGAATATGGAAGAAGAAATCGAAGAAACGTGTGAAGGAGTGGCGCTTTAAAATGACCCGCGGGTGTCGGGGTCTACGAGTCAAGGGTGCGAGTGGGGTGACGTATCAACAGGATCACCGGCTTGCCACGTGCCCTGCACCGTGTTTCCATTTACCATATTGGATATTTTCTTCTTCTCACTTGATAATAGCCATGTTGTTCGTATTTGCTTTTAAAAAAACAAAAATTGACAATTTTTTGAAATTCTGAATAAGATGTTTAAATGGGCTAGGCCAAGTTTAGCTTAAATAAATTAGACTTATTTAAAATATTTTAGGTCTAATTTGGTCGGTTAATTTTATCTATGTTTAAATTATAAATCTAATTTGATCTATATTTAAAAAATAAAAGTTAGTTAGTTAATTTATTTAAGCCTGTTAGTCATTCAATAATTAAAAAAATAATTAAAATAATATTATTTTATTATTTAAAATTATTAAAATAATTATTTTATTATTTTAAATTATTAAAATAATTATTTTATTTAAAATATATAATATAATATAAGCGACGTATAAATCTATAAGTCCCGTATATAAGTTTAATTGGCTGAACCTGATTTAATATAGATTGAGTGGTAAGTCTTTATTAAATCTAGAGGTGGCAAAGCGAGCGCCCCGCCCCGCCTCACCCCGCCATCAATCCGCCAAAAAATGAGTCAGTCCCCCTCCCCCCTCTTTTGAAAGTGGGCTGAAAAACTCAGCTCGTCCCGCCCCGTTTGGCGGGTTGGCCCGCCAGCCCGATCCTATTTTACACTGACCCGTCTCGGTCCGCATATGCCAGCCATAAACCCGCCAAAAAATGAGCCCGCCCCGCCCTACCCCGCTTTTCAGATGGATTAAAAAACTCAACCCGTCTCGTCCCGTTTGACGGGTTGGACGAGTTGGTCCACCGAGCCGAGCTCGTTTTGCCGGCTCTAATTAAACCGTCTACTTATTTACATCTCTATTCCCATTTTTCTCATTATAAATAGGTTAAATTGGCTAGTTAATGGTTACGGAATCTGCCAAATATTGTGATTGGAGCATTAAAAGTGCGTTTTGATGGTTTTTTTTTTAAAGATGTTTCGTTTTTTCAAAAGAGAAAAAGTTTTTTTGGTTATTTTATGTATTTGGATATGATTTTTTTTAAAAAGAAAATAGAATTTAAAAAAAATTAAAAAAAGTATCTTTTTTAAAAGTCAGAATTCCTTGTTTCTGGAATAAAAATAAAAATGAAGAGTCAAATAATTTTTTTTAAATTCAATTTTATCGTAACTCACACCGTTCACATACTTTTTTAATAATTTTATATATAAAAAGTATTTATTAAATTATTATTATTTTGATACAAAATACTTATTAATTTTAACATTTAAATAAATTTTTTATTTTAAAGTATTTTTTATATATTTAATCTAAACGTAAAATAATTTTAACTTTTAACAAAAGTCATTCTAAAAACACAATTCATAAAAAATTATTTTTTAAAAGCACATTCAAACTAGCTCTAAGTTAGTTAAACGAAATTCATAACAAGATGTGCAAGTAAGTTGCTTAACAAAGTGCTTGGACAACTATCAAAGTAAAATCATATATCCCTTTGCAGTCCTTTGTCGTGATAGATAAGCTTCACTCTTGTAAAATTATTCTTTCATTAAAATAGATATGCTTAGTAGAAATATAAAAGATAATAGTATAAATAATATATAGTATTTTCTTATGTGCTTACTAAGAAAAAAAGGAAAATATTCTTTTTAATATTAACTGTGGAAAATTAAGAAAAAAATTTTATTTAAGTGCGTTACCGATATAAAAAGTTTTATATTGTGATCTAATAATAAATTACCATATCATTTAATGAAGTTAAAATATTATGTGTTATCAAAATCATTAAATGATATTAGAAGTGGACAAAGGATAATAATTTTGAGTAGTTTGCATAAGTTATAGATCCGAATATATTATTGTTGTGTAAAAAAAAAAAGATTAATGTTTCTTATAACAGTAAATAAAATTATTTCTTATAAAAAAAAATATGTGACACCTATTGAAGAAAAGAGAGAGAAAAAGAAAATATGAGGTAAAAGATAAAATTATTTCCACAAGATAGAAAACACTAATTCCGAAATTATTGTCATCTAATGATGTGCCATCACATTATTTCATGACTTTGACTATGAATATATTATTAAACTGCAGTGTGAAATTATTTCGTTAACAATATCAAAAGTAAATTTTAAAAAGATACACCTAGGTTTAATTTTGGAAATTATTTTAGAAACTTAAAAAAATGATATCTTAAAGGCTGTTTAAAAGAATTGGAAGATAAGATCGTATCCCATAAAAAATTGATGTATGTTCTCACATTATAATAATAAATAAATATTGTCTTCTGTTGAAGGCGTTACGATGTCCACTTTTTGGTTAAGATGGCGGCATCTGTGTTGACAATTGCATCAATGTACATTATGATCCTATCCTTATGTATTGGTCTATTGGATACATCATATATTTTAGAGTTTTATTAATATCATGTTAGAAGAGATAAGTTATCTCATGTCATATAGATAAATTTATGGGCTCCACCACTTAAAAGATAAAAAGAAAAAACATGACACAGTCATCTAAAGATGTGTAGGAGAGAAATTTATTACATGTAGCATAAGAGTAATTTTTTTCTATATTTTATATTAAAAAAGAACGATGGTTATAGTCTCGTAACAAAGTAACGAACATAGGGGGACGGACAACCTTAAACTTAAGTAAATTCAAAAAATAAAAGTTAAAAGACAAATATTTTAAAATTTTAAAATTATAAACAAATAACGTGCAAATAATTTAAATAAAATTTTTAAAATATGAAAAAAAATAAAAATTAAGATTATGAAAAAAATATGCATGATTAATTTGAAAGCCCCAACCCCATATATTGAATTAGAATTTACTTTTGTAAGAGCGATTAATTTTTTCAGTGTACTCTCCTTCAAAAAAATGACATGCGTCATTTTCTGATTTTTCTTCCTTTATATTCCAAATTTATTTTTTGAAATAGTTATATATATTGTTTTATAATTTTATATTTTTAATCTATATTTTTTAATTTTATTTGAACTAATTATGCACATGTCTTTTATATTTTAAAATATTTAATTAAATATTTTTTAATTTATTTTTATATTTTTTCTGGAGTTTAAAATTATCCGCATAATGCAAGAGATACTTATTAGTTTGACTTTAAAATTTAAAAAATTTAATGATTTGTGCTACGTATTTTTTATAATAATTAGTTTAAAAATTAAATTATTATAAAAAATATTATGATTTAATGTATAAATGTCAATTTATGCCAATAAGTTTATTCCCCTTTAAATTTCCTTTCAGGTTGATTTTTTTTTCTCAATCCCTCTTACATGAGAAGATAAGAATAAGATTAAAGTATAACATGAAATGCTTACCAAAAAAAAAAAAGTATAACATGAAATAACAGTAAAAAAAGACAAAAGAGAGTAAAACATAGGAATATAAAATTAATAAGGGAGAGGTTATAGTTACTACCTCTTATTGTTACTACTAAATCATAATCGTTGATTTCCGTCAATCTAACGGTTATAATATATTGGAAATTAATAATTAATTAATAAGTATGACCCAATAATTAGATTGACAGAAATCAACGGTTATGATTTAGTAGTAACAATAAGAGGTAGTAACTATAACATTTTTCAATTGATAAATATATTGTTCAGGAATAAACATTTATGTCTAGCAGGATAGCTAGTATTTGTATCTATGGAGCTTATGGTAAAGATGACAGGCAATGAGAAGTTCTGCACCTTAGGCCAAATGGGTGTGTGTGTGTGTGTGTGTGAGTCACCTGCATGGATAGGATATGCTCTGAGCACAAGTGTGTAGGTTATAGCCATGGTGGCAAATCTTGTGAATAGTAAGATAAGTTATGAGATGAGTCCCCCTCTTGTTAGCTATAGGAGGTCATATATAGATGAAATGCACTAAGAAATTATGCCCCTAGTGAGTAGTTGCAGAAGACTTAATGGTATGATGCAATACCTAGTGGGTGGTTATTTGTAGTGGATAGAAGTTAGGGGAGAGTGGTGGAATGAGATGCTCCATGTAGTGAGGATAGGAAGTGGGAACCACTTAAATGGTCCATAACATAAGCCCCACAGCCTGGCATTGCGCATAGTCGAAATGTCGGGGTGAAAGTAAAGCCCTTGTGCCTATCAAATAGTGTTTAGTGTTGTGAAAAAGGATAAGAATGCTGGGGAAATCCAGTTTGTGACTGCTTCCGGATTCCAGATTGCTTAATCGTGTTGCTTGTTGGTTATAGTCGTCTCCGGGTTTGTAATTGCTTTCGAGTTTGAAGCGGGATGTGATTTCTCGGATTTGTAAGCTTAGACCTGTAATAAATAAAAACAATAATTGTTTATTGCGTACCTGAGTAGGGTGTGAGAACCCTATATGATGATGTCTTGTGCGCTAATTATGATCATTCAGAATCAAATGTTCAATAATTTTATCAGTTTAGATTAGGAAAAGGGCGTGCGCCCATGGGGCTATCTTCTGGCGGCAAGAGACTTATATTTTTCCGCTTTCAAGTAGGAATTGAACGGGTGCCCAAGAGGCCAAATTTTGGCGGCAAAGGACTTTTATTTGCCCGCTTCCGAGTAGGAATTTAACGGGTGTCCAAGAGGCCATATTTTGGCGGCAAGGGACTTTTATTTGCTCGCTTTCGAGTAGGAATTGAATGAGTGCCAAGAGGCCATATTTTGGGGGCAATGGATTTTTATTTGTAGCCGGATTGTGATTGCTTCATTCGTGATTTGTGATGCTAGTTGATATGTTTCCCCCTGGAAAACATGAAACATGCAACTTGCAAGGAAGATGTCAATCAATCTTTAGAGTAAAAAACTCTACAAACAAAAGGAAAAGATAGAATAATTTAAGATACGACTTATACTGTGCAAGTTGCTGATTTTCCAAATTTGGGACACGGATGATGAGAGCAATTACTAATAAATGCTCTGGATTTCTTGGTATGCTAACTTCACTTTCTTGCTTTGGGATATTGATCATTGTCGATAATTGTTGAAAATTGCTATAACATGATTCACGATATATAATGAATGAGTATTATATGTAGAACCCATATATATCATAAATGTATCACACATATATACAATTAAACATAGATTTTCCCTTTGGCAATAAATATTAAACTATAACATCACGTTGCCTTCCTTTTTAAAGTAATGACGTGTAGGTAATACAAAAAATGATATAACCTGCTATAAATTGCAAATGATATTAAATTCATGCATTTTATTACATCCTAACTTTTACATCCCTATAAAGTCGGGTCCATGTAAAAATAATTTTATCCTTATTATTGAGATATGTAACTGTAGAAGCCGTGAATAATGCTCTAGTAATAGGCTTTGCATTTAGTGGGTCTTGTATTAACGAGAGGTTAAAAATGCCTAAAATAATTATTCATACATGTCTTTTGAAAAAGTCTTTAAAGTCTCTTTAATTTTAAAACGTCTTTTAAAATCTGTAAGATTTTTTATCTCAAAAAAATCTTTTGAAATCCTAATCCAATATACTCTTTTAGAATCATCACTCATCATGGCTTAGGCCCCTCTTTGTAGACCAAAAAAAGGGATTCATTCATCACTCGTCAAATAAGGAGAATTTGCCCAATTTAATTACCGGAAGTTCTATTCTTCAAGGTCACTCAAATGGAGACCACCTACTCAAATTTATCATTTCATCAAAACCTTCACGTAGGAACTCTTTCTTGAGTCTAAGAATCGTAGTTTGAAAAATAAGGACAGTCCGGCCAATTCAACCAATTGGATCAATAATGGATCGCGTCACTGATCTGGTCATCAGTCATCACATATAAAGTGCGCGCCCTAGTAAAATGCTAACAAAAAGCTAGAGGATAAGAACGAATAATACATTAAAAAATAATAATAATACCGTAATAACTTAATAGAAGCTAATTTTATATAAATATCTAACACATATTTATTATTCAGACTTGACCATATTATTATCTCGTGCACTGTCTGTTATGTGGGTGCTGCGTCTTCTGATAGGTTAAATTTGCGTGTAATGTTATTTTTACATCAATTTTATTGTATCATTTTCAAATTTATTATTTTTTGAATAATAAAAAAACATTTTAATACATTCTATTTTTATTTTTTTTTCCCTCCATATTAACAAAGTGTAAAAATAATTTTTTTTTGTGAGTGTGTATAAATAACATTACCCCAAATATGTAGTATGGTTCTCTGATAATTAATATGGTGCTGCCTAATTGGTTGAGTGTAGTGTAAATAGTGCTAACAGCTAGCCTGCTACCTAACACTTATGATAGATTCCGAATCAATAAATAATTAAAGGGTTTTATAATAATTACGTTGTAGGAAAAGTGATTGTGTAATGTTATAGAGATTCGTTTTGCATGCCATAATTTTTTTTTTTGCTTTAAAAAGTGTGGGTCCCACAAAATGTTGTGTGTGTAGGAAAGTTTTTCTGGTCATGTTAAAGGACAAACTAAAACCCCATAATTAAATTAGAATCTTATACCAAAATTTTATCATGGGGTTTACATTTCTGCAGTTGTTGTACGTGCAGCAATCAAATACTTGTCATATATATACTTAAAAGCATTAAATGCGAGGGATTATAACCATACAAAGGATAGAAGCATTAAATGTGAGAAAATATAACCATACACCTGTCGTTGATATACGTAAAGTGACTGAAGAAATGATTTTATTTTTTATTATTTAAATAATATTAATATATACTTAAACTTACACAAAGAAAATAATTAAATAAACCATTTTTATTGTGTATCCTCCTAAAGTTACAACCTGCGAGAATATATATAAGGATTAATATTTATTATATTATAGGACATAAAATTATTTTTTCATACATATACAATTATGTAGGATCCATATAGATTATATGAAGAAAAGAGAAAAAAAAAATAAATCTCATATATTTTTATATATATATATAAGAAATAAAATTATCTCTTATAATATAAGAAATATTATATATATATATATATATATATATATATATATATGAGTAAGATTATATTTACAAATTTTTGGTTTACAAATTATTGCAAACTACATTAAATATGACCGATCATATTTAGTGTAATTTATAAATAGATCATTCCCTTCTATATATATATATATTGGTTTTAAAACAAATATTATATAAAATCAGCCACATAAATTTGTTTGTGGAGCTGCATCTTTTACGTTGAGATAGACGATGAAACGATGAGCACATTCGGGCTTGAGGCTTCTATAAATGCTTCTCTATTGGTGCAAGCAAAATAAATTATCCGCAATGTCCCATCATTTTATTTTATTAATTAACTGTTACATCTTCAGCATCTATTTAATCTTTGAGAAATGTTTTTCTCAAGTTATATAAATTTTTTTATCTCATGTTACAGACACATTGCAATCTCAGCCAGCGTTTCTTTTTCTTTTTTTCTTTTCTTTTAACCGTGGGATTCACCCAATTATATCTCTACATGATATAATATTATCTCATGTAGCATGAGAAAAGCATTACCCTTAATCTTTTATGTAGAATCCTGTATATTTTGCAAGCGAAAATTATTATATAAGTTTACGTACCGGAATAGTGAACCAAAATGTCACTGTTTATTAATATTTTATCTAAATATCACTCGAACAGTGTTATTTTTCAATATGCAACGCAGGCAAGTTCGCTACAGTGTCCAGCGAACTTGGTAGCCAATGATTTCGTCACACGTGACACATTTTCGCAAAAAAAATTGTCTGCCACGTGTCCAAGTTCGCTACGACTGGTAGCGAACTTGGTAGCTAATGATTTCGTGACACGTGGAACACTTTTGCAGGAAAAGCTGACTGGACAAAGTTCGTTACCAGGGGTAGCGAACTTGGTGTGCTTTGTGGCACAATCTCGTTGCCCGATCAGAATAATGTTTCAATCACAATAAAAAAAATAGAAAACGAAGGGAAATGACAATTAATTGTGATTAATGTATTAATCACAACTAATGTACCAATCACCAATCACAATTAATGTGTCAATTACCAATTTACCATTCATGTAACACCTCGTATATATCCGGTAGTGTTATCATTACATCGTATTAAGCTACACTTAATTAAAAATGCGGAATATTCTTTTTCTTTTCAATTAGGACGTCATTATCAATTACTAACTTGATTACTTAATCAATTTCATAAAATATCATCTGAATGTAAATTGCAATAAGACATCTACTGAAATATCTCAATATATAAATAAGGTGAGTATCTAAATCACATATCTACATCACGTAGTCCGGACAATATCCCGATACATTATTACAACTCCAAATAAAACTAAGACATAACTAGTCTATGTGTCATGGACAATCCTCGTGCTCACCAAATCAACAACGTCTCAACAAGATAATCATAAACATAAAATGAAGCTCAAAGCATAAAAGCAGCATGCATATCCAGCATCCAACAAGTCAGCATATAATATCATCAATATCTAACTCAGCTCCGACCTCCTGCCGCCTGAGGTCTCAACATTACCAGAACCTGAAATAAGCATTCCCCAAACGTGGGGTGAGATCTCTAAACAATAAATCTCAGTAGGACAAGGGGTCCTCAAGGATCTTCCACCCCAAGCTCACTTACATGTGCAATATAAGTTTTAAAAGCATTTATATCAATATCAGTTCCAAAACTATGCAGTGCAACATATATTCATGCCATGTGTGTTTATCACTATTCTACTGGCCAGAGAAATGCAAGAATATGTATATCACCCACATGTAGTACAAGGAACATTGTTTGCACCTCACCCACAGCCTCACCATGTTGTATGTACTACATACTCAGGCTTACCGTATAGGTGGAACACCACATACATATCATAAAGGCACTAGCATATAACAGCTCAGTAGCATTTCCAAAACATCAAAAGCATGTAACATAGCATGCATATAACCATACCCCTATGGGACATGGTGGAACCCTATAATGCACGGACACGGACACGGGACACGACACGACACGCCGACACGTTAATTTTAAAAAATGTCATATTCGGACACGTTGGGCCACGTTTTGATATTAAATAAATTTTTAATATATAATATAATTTATATTTAATACATATAAGAGTCCATAATAAGTCATATAATCAATCAAATATTTAAATTTCATAACATAAATATAAATATAAATAATTTTTTGTACTTTGTTAATTTTTCATGTCAAATTTCATAACAGAAAAAAATTAATTTATAAATTATTTCTTTTATATTTAATTAAAACATAAAATTAAAATAAAAAAAAAAAAACGTGTCCGAGCGTGTCCTAACGTTGACTGCGTGTCCTAAAAAGTTGACCGCGTGTCCGAAAAACGTGTCGGAACGTGTCGGAGAGTTGACCGCGTGTCCCCAAATGTTGACCGCGTGTCGGACGCATGTCCGAGCGTGTCGAAGCGTGTCCGTGTCGGACACGTGTCCGACACGCAAAAAAAATTTCAAAGTGCGTGTCCGTGCTTCGGTGGTGGAACCACAACATGGCTAAACCGAGGACACGAAAGCTTACCTTGCAAGCTCACTATTCAAAGCCAAGAGTCCTCACAGCTCAAGTCCAACACACAGCATCTCACAATCTGATTTAGGACCAGCAAGTATATCAACATACAAAGCTAAAAAACATTAACATGAAGACTATGTTCTCCTTTTAGGATTTACGTCTTAAAGCTTCCAACAAAGCCACAAGTCTTTAATCACATGATTCTGACTTAGTTCATTAATTACAGAAGTTCAACTTCATCAATCTAGGGTCCACAAACCCCTAATAGCCTACTGTACATACAACACAACTACTGTTCTACGAAATCCCAGAATATCCGGATATTCCTCGGGGCATATCCGGATATACAATATCCGGATATCTCACTAACAATATCCAGATATCCCATATTCGGATATCCAGATCCCCATATCCGGATATCAATATCCGAATATTTCACGGCAAATATCCGGATATTTCGCGACAGAATGCAGTTTCTACATTTTCGCGAAGATATCCTTCCAAGGTTCCATTTTTAACCCAATGTAACGTCCAAGCATGCATCTTTAATCAATTTTAGGTTCAACTATCAGTTGGTTACATGTCTAACTCATTTTCATGCAAAGACACCTCTTTTAATCATCAAAACACAAGACCAAAGGTTAGGCAACTCACCCCAAGGCTTAAAACAGAGGATGAAGTGCTTTTGGAGCTCACCAATGGCTCCTCACAATTCTGACTAAGAAGGTGTACGAAAATGCACAACAAGATGGTTCATTTCTTCACAATGGTGGCACTTTAAGCTCACAATGGCAAGACCAAGGCTTTCACTACTCAATCTCCAAGCTCAGCCCTCAAGACTGACTCAAACAGTGGCTAAGACTCAGAAAAGGCACCCTCCCACCCTCACAAGGATAACTCTCAAGTGTATGCAAGCTCAAGGATGAAGAACCTAAGCAAAGGTGACAACTTGAGCTCCAAAAATGGTGAAAAGAGGCAATGGAACAGTAGCCAACCCTCAGCCACCAAGTGAGTCACGTAGGAAATCTGATTCTAGGGTTTTGTACCCATAATAAGGGTATTTATAGCCACTTATTCAATAAACACACAATATCAACTTTAATTTCTACGCTTAGCATTTTAATCTCAAACTTTGGATTCTTAACCTACTCAATTTTACAAGAATTATCATATTTTTATAATATTTTTCGGAGCACCTTTCCGGTACGCGCTTTTCATAGCCAGTATTAGTTTTTGGCACCAGTTCTCATTATTTTGACTTGAAACTCGTTTTACAAGTCCTACATATTATTCTAGTAATTATCATGAACTTATTATAATTTTCTGGGATACTTTTTCGGTACACATTTATACAGATTAGCAGAACCGGTATCTGCACTTTTCTTCCGAAAAATGACTTTCAGCATTCTGAATCACTTATCATAATTATTAAAAACTCTTAAAAAATTATTATGGTCAATTATGGAATCATTTCCTAATTAAACATAATTAATTACTTAATTTCCTTAATTAACGGTGCGAGTTCTTACAATTCATAAGTAATTTTGATCACAATTAATGTATCAATTACAAATCACAATTATTGTATCAATCACAATTAATTTTGATTGGTACATTAATTGTGATTGGTGATCGGGACATTAATTGTTTGTGATACTATTGTTACAAATGCGAACGATGTTTGTGTGAGATAAAATATGTCAAATGAAGTGTCATTGAATATATCTCGAAAAATTATGTGAAATAAAATAAAAAATATTTGATGTGGATATTTGAATTAAAAGTTATGGCCCTCCGAAGTGATTGGTGATTGATACATTAATTATAATGTGTGATTAGTACATTAATTTTGATTGGTACGTTAATTACAATTAATTGTCATTTTCCTTCGTTTTTTTTATTGTGATTAGTACATTAATTTTGATCGAGCAACGAGATTGTGCCACGTAGGCACGAAGTTCACTACCCTGATAGCGAACTTCGTCTAGTCAGCTTTTCCTGCAAAAGTGTGTCACGTGTCACGAAATTATAGGTTACCAAGTTCGCTACCAATAGTATGAAAAGGAACATGCAAAACCAGAAGGAGAAAAATTCCGGCAGAGTTTCAGTGCAGAAAAACTGGATCTATTTTCTGAAGGTGTCAGTGTCTATTTATAGACAACGTAAAGTCACGTTCCAAAAGGCACCTATTCGACGACGAAACAACACATCCGTTGGACACGAAAAGACACATTCGTTCGACATGAAAAGACACATTCGTTCAACACGAAAAGACACCCATTCAAGGATGAAACAACATGTCCGTTAGGATGAAACAACACATCGTTTAGGATGAAAAGATACATCTGTTTGTCGACGAAAAGGCACACATTTTCACTACCAAACTTCTTATTCATAACCAATAGATTGTCTATACAATTCATATATATATATATATATAAATTCCAACAATCCCCCACATGGATAAGAAGTCAAATCATCGTGACAAAAAATGCACAAGAGTATAAATGCAAAGTGAAATTTCCTCAACGAGAAACAACTGCATCGAGACAGGTGGAGTTACCTTTGAACCTTCTCTAGTGAAAACCTATCGGATATACTCGGTCAATCGGTGGTCTAGGTCGACTTGAAACGTCAACCTTTAGTGTATACCTAGACAATAGGAGTCACACAATTGCTTCTCTAGCATTGTTGGTCCTTTGTTGCGCCCATTTTGGCCGTGGGACACCTGCCTGGTTCTGCGAGTGTTTTAGAGAATCGGCCTTTGAAAAATTCTCATAGAAGCGGCCCTCACTTCACACTCACATAGGTGATTTCTTGTGATGTAACTCACTTATACATCATCTGAACACAACAAAATAAGAAATCATTAAAAGCCTAAGTGCTTACCCTCATAAATACACTGTCTTGTCTTAGGAATGAGTATGAGTTTAAAAACTCCACAGTGTTTAAACATTCGACCATCACTTAGTTGTCTCTTTGAACCTAGTTCATGGGATCTCCACTCTTCTAGGTAGAGTTACCGCAATGCTCAACAATTGATAGGCCAAACCCATTCCTTTCGACAAATTTTCAACCAACTCTCTAGGAATCCCTTTGGTTAACGGATCCGCTATGTTTTCCTTAGACTTAACATAGTCAATTGAAATGATTCCATTCGAGAGTAGTTATCTTACGGTATCATGTCTACGACGTATGTGTCTAGACTTACCGTTATACATGATGTTCTTGGCCCTTCCAATAGCTGCTTGACTATCACAATGTATGCATACAGATGGTACCGGTCTTGGCCAATTAGGAACATCCTCAATAAAATTACGAAGCCATTCGGCTTCTTCACCGGCCTTATCTAAAGCAATAAATTATGCTTCCATGGTTGACCTTGCAGTGCAGGTTTGCTTGGACGATTTCCAAGACACAGCACCTCCACCAAGGGTGAACACATATCCACTTGTGGATCTAGTGTCGTTAGAGCCGGTGATCCAATTTGCATCACAATACCTTTCTATAACATAGGGGTATTTCTCGTAATGCAAAGCAAAATTTTGAGTATACTTCAGGTATCCCAAAACTCTTACCATAGCTTTCCAATGATTTTCATTTGGATTACTAACATGAGTTATATTCAAACTTTTTAATTTCTCAAGAACCTTAGCTATATAGTGAGCCTGTGATAAGGCCAACCCTGCAGATGTTCTATGGATTTTAATACCTAGGATAACGTCTGCTATCTCCATATCTTTCATATCAAACTTACTATCAAGTAATTGTTTAGTAGCTTTAATCATTTGATTATTATTACCCATGATCAACATGTCGTCTACATAAAGACAGACAATGGCAAATCCTTTTTCAGTATTTCGAACATAGACACATTTGTCACATTCATTGATTTGAAATCCATTTGATAACATAACTTTATCAAAAAATTTCATGCCATTCTTTTGGAGCTTGCTTTAACCCGTAAAGGGATTTTATTAAGCGACAAACTTTCCGTTCTTGTCCTGGAACAACAAAACCTTCAGGTTGTTCTAAGTATATCTCTTCTTCCAGGTCGCCATTTAAGAAGGCGGTCTTGACATCCATTTGATGTACTTCTATTCCATTCAATGCAGCTACCGCGATCAACATCCTAATGGATGTGATCCTTGTAACTGGTGAATAAGTATCGAAATAATCGAGTCCTTCACGTTGCCTGTAGCCTTTACCACAAGCCTAGCTTTATATTTATCAATAGTGCCATTCTCTTTCATTTTTCTTTTGAACACTCACTTACTTCCTAAAGGCTTATTGCCAGGAGGAAGATTTACCAATTCCCAAGTGTGGTTGGACAAGATAGACTCTATCTCACTATTGATAGCCTCTTCCCAGAATGGTACTTCCGGGGACGTTATAGCTTCTTTATACGTCCGAGGCTCATTTTTTAATAAATATGTCATAAAATCAGGTCCAAAGGATGTGGCGGTCCTTTGCCTCTTGCTACGTCTAGGTTCATCTTCTACATCCTCTACAGGATCAGTATCAGTTGTAGCATCTCGAGGTATCACAACCTGATCATCATTACTACCACTTGATTCATGTATTTTCTTATACGGAAATACGTCTTCAAATAAAGTAACTTCCCTTGACTCAATAACTGTATTAACATGTATATCTGAGACATCAGATTTACAAACTAGAAACCGATAAGCACTACTATTAAGTGCATAACCGATGAATACACAATTCACGATTTTAGGTCCGATTTTCAACCTTTTGGGTTTAGGAACCGCAACCTTAGCCAAGCACCCCCACACTCTAAAGTATTTCAGGGATGACTTCTTTCCTTTCCATATGTCATATGGTATGTTATTTGTCAAACACCCCCACACTTCAAGATAATTCAAGGTAGGCTCCCTACCTTTCCATATTTCATAGGGGATGTTCTTAATTTTCTTGTGGGGTACTTTACTGATTATATATAATTTGTCATTAAATGACTTTCCCCCACAAACCAGACATCAACAAGATCATATCATTTAATGTCTGGGTCTTTTTCACAGCAATCCCATTAGATTGTGAAGCATAAGGAGCAATCATTTGTTATAAAATATCACACTCCAAACTGAACTCCTCGAAGGGTCATTATAATCTTCCCCTCGATCGCTCCTTAATGCCTTTAACTTTCTTACTGAACATTAACATATATCAAATAATAAAAATCCAATTTAACCATAAAATAATATACAATTATCATGTCATTTACAATATTCAAAGTCATCCATTGACCTTGATCATGCCATCATGATAACTCTTTCGAGTTCACATAGTATCAAATATTTCACTTGATATAAAACTCTCATATCCATTATTACCACATTGCATTTAATTCAATGCAATACACAATTAACTTTTACATTTAATGTACAATCAATAAATGCAATTAATCACAATGCAATTCATTAACATAAACCACTAATCAATGGACATCAATGCTATCAACGTAAGTATAATAGCTTCCCACACATATGAATCAATATACTTGGAAAGCAAGTTTCCAAAGACAAGTAATTAGCATCTAACATGATGATATCAATTCAATGCATTGAAACATCAATACATGTATATAAAGCCAAATGCTCGTATATCTTTCCAATAACCATGCATGTATACATACAGCCTTTTACAAACATCAAGATATCAATTTTCATATTCATGATTATAAAATTCAATCTATTTATATATCCATCTACGACATCCTCTCTTGTTTCCATATGTTGAAAGGACAGTTGCTCTGAAACAACTTTGTTTTTCTTTTTCTTCATAATAACCGCCAATTTAAAATTGATTAATATATTCTTCTTCTTTTTTCAACAGTTCCAACACATATACATGAATGCTTCTTTAACAAATTCATGAAACCAGGAAGCCATCATTTTCTTCAATCGATACATCTATTGATTCAGTATGAACAAATTAATTTTTTTTTTCATGCAACGAATTTCCACAAAAATTCGTATCTCAATAGATATACTCAATAAACATGACTATAAACTACTCAAGTAAGTAGTAACCGTACGAAAGTAGTTCAAGTGATTTTTTTTTTTTACAAACCAAAACACAACATGCAACACAGATGAACAAAACGCAAATTGTAGGCAAAATCACAAATCAGAAATAAAACTTATGTGAAATCACGACTATCGAGGCGATATTGACATAATTCAAAATCAATATCACAACCTGATATTATTATAACAACATTTGATCAAAACAAAATGGGCACGATTCTCGAGACACAATGCCTATATCAAACCAAATACATCCGTAAGACCATAACAGTGAGTGAACAAAATCAATATATTGGTCAAAAAAATCAATATGAAGGCACGACCCTCGAGAAGTTATTTTTCCAAAATCAATATGAAAAAAACCCACATTACAGCGATCTATGTATAAAACTTGAGGGTATAGTGTTGTAAATTTCAAATGCTATTCAAAAGCAATATGCATGGACACGAAAATTGATACACCAATGATAATCAATTTAATATATATAATATGTTATATTAAACAAATCCGTTTTTCTGTGGTGGTTTCAAAAAACCGAGGGTTATCCATCGGATGCACTGAACGAAACTAACTTGTGTCTTAATACACAGATTAGAAATTACATTTCTGTTACTCAAACAGAAAGTTCGATTAATTACACAAATTAATCTTTTAATTACACAATAAATGAAAACAGTATATAAAAACAAAAAATAAAATATACTGATCACAGGTTCAAAACACGAAATTGTCTTAAGATTGTTATTGAAGACAGTGGGTGATGTTAAATCACTAAGAGGTTTGAACCCATGCATAAAGCAGATGAGGAGATAGATGATCAGAATTATCACTGTGCAATTATAAACAATTAAAAAACAGACTTACTTGTTAGGTATTAGAGAAAGACAGAATGATGAATCAGATATGCAAAATCAGAAGGATAAAATCCGAGCCCACAGAACGTGTCTCCTTAAGACAATTTGCCCCCTCGCTGATACCTAAGGTAGATGGACACTTGTCTCCCAGGATAGAACGGATTTCGTCTGAAGAGTGGCGGCACTACCAGTCAACAGCCCAAACGAACACAACAAAATGCCAGAGGAAACTACACCGGAGTATGAAAAGGAACATGCAAAACCGGAAGGAGAAAAATTCCGGCAGAGTTTCAGTGCAGAAAAATTGGATCCATTTTCTGAAGGTGTCAGTGTCTATTTATAGACAACGTAAAGTCACGTTCCAAAAGGCACCTATTCGACGACGAAACAACACATTCGTTGGACACGAAAAGACACATTCGTTCGACATGAAAAGACACATTCGTTCAACACGAAAAGACACCCATTCAAGGATGAAACAACATGTCCGTTAGGATGAAACAACACATCGTTTAGGATGAAAAGATACATCTGTTTGTCGACGAAAAGACACACATTTTCACTACCAAACTTCTTATTCATAACCAATAGATTGTCTATACAATTCATATATATATATATATATATATATATATATATATATATATATATATATATAAATTCCAACAACTTCGTCTAGTCAGCTTTTCCTGCAAAAGTGTGCCACGTGTCACGAAATTATAGGTTACCAAGGTAGCGAACTTGGACACGTGGCAGTCAACTTTTCCTGCGAAAATGTGCCATGTGTAATGAAATTATTGGCTACCAAGTTTGTTGGGCACTGTAGCGAACTTACCTACGTGGCATATTGGAAAATAACATTGTTCGCGTGACATTTAGGTAAAAAAGTCAGTGAACAGTGACATTTTGGTCACTATTCCTTTACGTACTTTTACCTCTTATGAATATGTGCTTTGATGAATATACAATTATAATATTAAAGTTATGTTTTTTTTTAAAAAAAAAAATTATCAGCTGATGTAAAAAGAAAAAAAATAACTTTTATATTATAACTATATATTTCATAAAATATATGATTAATGGGTAAACAACTTCTTTTGGAAAAGTTTTTTTGATGCAACGCTAACATCCCATAAGCATTGAAATATGTGATATGTATTTTGTTTTTTGTTTTTTTTTTCAAAATAACGAATAGATCCCACCAAAAAAATTGTTTTAGCTGGAAAAAGAAAGCTTCTCCTGTGAAAGAAGAAGTTGTTTACACATAGTTATAACTTATAAAAACTAAAAGGGAATAAATTTACACACACCACCCATTTTGCAATCATATTTATTTCAAACTCCCAATATGTCTGTCTGTGAATGAGAAGAGACCACAAACCGCGGTCCCTACTCAAAATAAATAGTTTTATCAGTAATTTATTCTTCAATTTTCGTCAATCATTTATTCCAATGTGAATAAAGAAAAAATATTGCACGTTACCGACAACAAACAAATCGAACAATCAAATTATGTAAATATTCAAAACTTCATAACCGATATATAGCACAAAGTAAATAACC
Source organism: Gastrolobium bilobum (assembly GCF_033153095.1). NCBI lineage: Eukaryota > Viridiplantae > Streptophyta > Magnoliopsida > Fabales > Fabaceae > Gastrolobium > Gastrolobium bilobum. The sequence goes on along the minus strand of NW_026896367.1, from coordinate 147,449 downwards.
AAAATATTATTACAAAAAAATAACCAAAATATAAATATTCATACACGAAAATAATGATAGTTATTTATTTTTATACTTTCATTAAATACCGATATAATTTTTATTTTAAATTATTTAGATATATATTTTATATATGAGTAATGCATCGGTTATGTCACAGGAAACAACAACTTTTCCCCGCGGAGACAATAAACAATGTGGGGTCCATTACTTTTTTTCTCTCTTTATATTGTGGGACCCATGCTTTGCATTGTCTCCTTAGGAATTTTTTTTTTCCTATAACATAACCAATGTATTAGTTTTATATATAGGCTAAGTGGCAATTAATTATAATAAATGAGCATAATATCATATCTCAAAAAAAAAAGAAATTAAAATGTTAGATTTATAGAAGTTATATATGATCTTCACTTATTCATTTATAATAAATGTGAAATTTTATTATTCATATTTAAATTTCCAATAATAATTTAAATTGTTAGATTGAATTGATTTTTTACAATTTATAAATGTTTGAACCTAAGGCAATTTTGACCAAGCAATGGCGGAGAATGTTAAAATGCCCTGAATCTCTTATGAGAAGGGTGATGATATTTCTCTATATCATCTTTCCTCAAGGCAAATCTTGGTCATTTATCAAGTTACATGGAGATCAAGTGTGTCTCAGATTATATGGAATGGTTCCTCGATGCATATTTGGGAGGATGGTTGGCTCCCCAAGCAAAATGGTTTTTAAAATTCAGAGTCCTCGATCATCGTTGGCTCGCCATGCAAAATGCAATAATATGTTAAAACCTGTTGAGGTGTTGATAAACACTCTTATATAACAGTACTAACTACTACCTAATTACGATTCCTAGCAAACAATTGAAACAATTTAGATTAGTGGAATTACCAAATATTGTATAGACACCTAAACAGGCCTCTGCTGTGCTATTATTCATTATCCCCATGATTCCTTGTACATTATGGAGAGTTTTCCTGTTTATTTTAGTTTATGGAGTGACATACTTGGTGGGTAATGTTGCAGTTCAAAATGCACATCTCCTTTTTGTGCTCCCGAACTTACCTGATAGAGAGCCAGATGAACTTAATATGTCCCATCCTTATGGGCTTATGGCTAGAGCTGTAGGATTAGAAATTGTGATGTAAATTCTGATTCCTGAACTGAATGTAAAGCAATGTATTTTCTTAACTAATATAAATATGACTCCCTTTTAGTCAAAACTCAAAATGGAAAACAAGTTATTGTATCCTTAATAATTTAAAAAAAAAAAAAAACTGAATGATTTAGCTTGCAATAATAGGATTTTTTTAGTCAATAATGTGTGGCAGAAAAGCCCAAAGAATCCACAGCATAAAGCACAGACAATCTAATTTCAGGCATAAACAGAATGTCATGTGGGCTTTAATACTAGGCTTTGATCCAATGGCACAGACACAGGTTGGGCCACCATTCCAGTATGTGAGAATTTCCACGAGGTTACAAAGATTACGACTCTACCAGTGCCCGGTATACTAAAGGTGTTGTTTATTTATCCGTATACCCTTCTAGTTTCATTCAATTGAAAGGATACACTAGGTTCTTTTGGTAATATGCTGCCAAAATATAATTGGGAGATAAAGGGACAGATAGACAAAGAAATGACTTTACTCCAAGTTAGAAAATATAAAAAAGCCCATCACTTCTCAAAAGGAGGAATTATGATGTTGAGAACACTCGGTTCTGTAATAATATGCTGGAACTGGAATATTTGTACTCGTTAGGTTTTAATCTAATCTCTGTCTCTCTCTTTGTAGAATCGTTTGGCTAAGAGAGACACATGTGGACATCACTTTTTCTTTTGGTTACAAATGCCCATCACTTTCTACTCGTGCACGTTGATTTGCCACAAGAAAGCCCCACATATGCCATCCTCTTCTTATTCTCTCACCACTAGTCCTCCCATCTACTTTATCCTTTTTCTCTTTTCCACAGCACCGCCATATTAACCCCATAGTTTATACTTTATACTTATCTATCATCAATATCGACGGGATACGTGACACAACACGATACGATATTCTGACACGTTACTTCTAAAAATTGTTAGATTTTGACACGTTAAGACACGTTGTGATATTAAATAATATTTTTTATTTATGTAGTGTTATTATATTTAATATTCAATAATTTAACAAAAAAGTAAAACTAAACTTATAATATCCATCAATTTTGCAAAGAAACATAAGATATCACAAATATTTATATTAAACTCAATAAAATTATATTCGTAATTCAACGAATCTATTAGTTAGAACTAAAAACACAACGTAATGCAACATTTGAACTATTTTTTAAGTTTCTACAATGCGTGTTGGAGTGTTAGAGAGTGTCGAAGTGTCGGAGAGTTTCTTCGTAGCTTTATACCACTTGCAACTGTTCATCAATGCCTACCTACCTCATTCAGCACCCACCATGAAAGCAAGAAATCTATTCACCTTCCAAACTTCAAAGCAATAAACTATACAGTTATAGGCTTATAGCCGATTTAAGTGCGTTAGTTGAACCCACTGTTACTTTTATGAGTTTAGTGTATCTCGTTTAAAAGGACACAAGTTGTGTCCTTTTAGTAACTTACACAGAGTATGACTGATCATACTATGTGTAATTATGAAAAGTTACTTTTTTTCATTTTACACGTCAACAATGTGACTGAGTAAAAAAAAAAAAAACTTTTCAGATTTACACAAAATATGACCGGTCATACTTTGTGTAAATCATCTGAAAGGACACAACTTGTATCCTTTTAAATGATACTTCTTTTCCCTACTTTTATATATACAAAAGTAATATATAGCCACACTACTAGACTTCTAATAAACAAAAATAAATATGCTATAATTTATATTACTTGTGAACACTGTCTGTACTCTGTAATAGATTTAAGTGGCACTCCGCACTAATAATTTGATTTGTCATATCAACTAGGGCTATAAACTCCAAAGAATAGGCGATTAATAAGTTATTTGTTTTTTTTATGTATTATCCATTTATTCATTAATTAATCGATTAATCCAATTCGAATCGAATAACAGCATACGGGCTCTTAGTACTAAATTCTAACACAACAACATTTCAACAACTCGAATATGAGATAATTAGTTAAGTTGCATCAGTCTCTTATCCGTTGATCCATGTGCTTGTCGTGTTATTTGTTTTCTTTTTTGTATAGACGTCATAGGATACAATACAAGTAGCTTCTCTGGTCTGTTAAATCGAACGCCACAATGCAAAAATAGAAATCACCAAATCTGTATTATTATTCAGTCACTGTCAGCAACAAAATGCTAAAAATGTCACAAACCACTATATAATAAAGCTCCCCAAGAATCATGCACGAAAACAAAACACTGGAGAGGAGATAAAAAAGGAGAAAAAGCTACACAAATAAATATTACTCATTCTATTCAAACACAAACAGTGAACCCTCTATGAGTTTAAGCAATAAGCACAAGTGCAGCACCACCAAACAATGCTACCATCATGGCGAAGCTGGTTCCATGAACAAACGCGTTGCTTGGACTTGAGGCCACGGGAGGTTCTCCAATGGACGGTGATAACGGCGAGGGAGAAGTTGGGCCACCATGAACGATGAATGATGGTGATGGTGATGATGATGATGATGGTGCAGAGGGCGAAGGTGGTGATGAGATGGCAGATGGGGTTGGAGTTTCGGCACTTGGCGACGGTGCAACCGGAGAAGTGGTGGGAGCCACCACTTGTGCACTTGGTGGTGGTGTTAAATCTGTGGCTGTTGGTGCAGGAGAGGGAGCTTGACCTTTGGACATTGACACGAAAGCAAAGGACATGGCTAGCACGAGCATGGCACGTGTAAGCGCCATGGCTCTATAAGAGAGGAAACTTGGGTGACACAGAAAGAAGAAGGAGTGGTTGTGAAGACGAACAGGGGAATGAGGTTTGAGATTGATATATAGCAGGAAAAAGGAAAAGTGAAAAAGAATCAATCTCCGTTTCGGTGAGACACTAAAATACACGAATACCCCATGAAGTTAAGGGCGAGGTTGACGCCTATTAATGTAGCGGTGTAGCCTTTCTCACGTGTAAAGAATGGAATTATTCTTTAGTTTTATTTTTTAGTGAAATTAAAAATGTATTTTTTTTTTAAACAAAATTTATTTATTATGTTTCGCCCCGTTCTACTAAAGAATGAGTGTAAGAAAACTGAATGGTGGAGATCATAGGGTCATGTAGAACACCAATAGATTTTAATGTATAAAAAATGTACCAACTAACAAAGTTCAATATCAGTATAGTTGCTAAATAGTTAGATTCTTTAATTATATTGATAGAGGTTCGAAATCTCTAGCTGTGTATATAAAAAAAAGGCTTTATTGGGAGAAATTTGTTGGAAGGATACCTTAAGAAATCAAAAAAAAAAATTATAAAAAAAGTTAATATTAGCCTCGATATCTGTTTAAAAATTAAACATTTTTGTTGAGAAGGTGGCTGAAATGTTTTAAACTTCCATTCCTTAAGTACTTTATCATGTAACTGATATATGATATATGGCCATGTTATTCTATATATTTCCAACATCATTTGACGAATAGAATAGGTTATTTTACTTATCATTTTTCTGCATATCTTTTGCCTGTCACTCTCCAATACTATTAGATCAGAATTTAAAGAGGAAAAAGAAAAATAAATATTAATTAAGATTCTGATCTAATGATCTTTTAGAATTATTGGCAAAGTATATTAAAAAAAAAGTAGATAGAATGACATATCCCTTGATAAATTCTGTAATTAGTTGTTAATGTTTTTGGACTATATTTCACAATTTTTCCATATTTTATTAATGAGGATATAATTTCTGATATTGCATGACATAAATTATTTCATGCAATACACAAAAAAATGAATAATACTTGTCAAGAAGAAGAAAGAGAAAAAAAAAAACAAGTAAATTTCACTCACTTTTTTTTGTATATAGTATAAGATAAATTGTTTCATCTAATATGCAAAGTTGAGTTAAAAAAAAATGAATATAAGATGAGCGTAGTTGAAGGGTTACCCACTTACCCTCCCAGGCCCAGCGCATGCAAGCTTTAGGTAATTGCATAGAAAGTGCATGTCTCTGCTGTGAAAAAAGGCACTTTATGAAAGCGATAAAGATCGGCAAAGGAACCCGCCCCTCACCATAATTTTCAATTGTGGCGTGCTAGAATTGTAACTGTCATTATATACGTACTAAACACAAATAGTATTCTAACTACAAAAAATACAAATAGTATTTTCCAGTGCTATTTCACTTGATATGCTGAGTACTGAGTACTGAAAGTAATGGACTCATCATAATTCGTATCACGTGCTGGGTTGAGTCTTTGGACGCAGAGACCCCATGCTCGTTATGTCGCTTTTTCCCCCATTATTTTGATTTCCTCTTTACCCGCCTCAACTAGCTTAAATGCACGCTTAGTTTATATTTTGAGTCTCAGTTTGGGCAAACTTTTCAACAGAAATCATAATTTAATAATTTCCAAAAACTAAATATGTTCCTCCTACTCTTCTATGTTATAAATGTGAAAGACAGAAAAAATAATTATAATGATACTTAATTATTATTTATATAGGAAATATCATTAAATTTATTTTTATGTCTTTTTTCACTCCAAACATAAGAAGATGCAAGCACATTTTGCAAGGTCCTAGCAACATTAATAGACTCACATGAATGCATGGGCGTTTTTAACTTTATAATTATTTCTTTATTTATTTTAAAAGTATTGCATTTTCCAGAAAAGAACAATGTCAGTGATAAGGATAATATAACAAAGGAATAATAAAGGGAAAAGTTGAAGAAAAGTGGGGAACAAATTGCAAAATTCTTTTATCCATTTGTTCTTCTATATCTTCAAAATGATAAAGCTACCCTCATCAATCGTTGTGTTTCTATTGAATGTGGCATGAATATTAAGTGGCTCGTTATCATGGGACGAGTGGAGGAGAGGAATACCGATACAAGCTGCGAGGCATTCGAGGATCCATGGATCCTTTCAAAGTAAAAACAAAGTTATATAGCACAGCTTGCAAGGATCACCAAGCTTTTTCTGTTTCTTATTTGTTCTTTAAACCTTTTATTTTATTTGAAATTTACTGTGTACAAAACATTTTTCACTTTCTACAACCACCCAATACAAGATGCTTTTATTTCTAATAATATATTAATACTAACTTCAAAACTAATAAATGCTTTGACTTTGAATTATAGGTTATTTTTGTTTTGTTTTAATTGATTTGTTATTCGAGGTCTTAAAAGAGTAACTTGTAATGTTATCAAAAAAAAAAAAAAAAAAAGAGTAACTTGTAATCCAGAGAAATAAAAACAAAATTAAGCCATCGTGTTAAGAAATCATCTTTTTTTCTTTTTCCCCTCTCGGTTTTTGTTTGTCAATAAAGAGGGAAAGAAAAATCTATTTAGATATGTTTCACAAGTAAACGTGCCAATCCACTTCCTTTCCTCTGTTATGTACTTCGGATTAGTCTATAGATAGTATTAAGATAATTGTGTACTCTGAAAAATACATAATTATAATATTAAAATTATTTTTTTTTGTTCTCTCTCTTTAGAAACTTATCTGTTGATGTGAAAAAAAAAATAACTTTAATATTATAACTATGTATTTTCAAAAGTACATAGTTATAATAGCGTCGCATTGAATACTCATTGCTACGATTACATCGCTAGGAGTGTCCTCGTCAATGACCATTTATTCACGAACAGTAAAATGTGAGCGGGCATACACACACACACATTGTTTTTAGATAGTTATACTGAAACCTTTAAATTTCAATAAATAAATAACTCACTTGCTCCATCCAAAAACACTTCCCAGAGGATACACACTATACTGAAGAGATATAGAGAGAGAGGAATGAAGGCAAAATTTAATCCAAAGTCTTCCATTCACTTGCTAAGGACTTTATCAATTGAGTACATACCTTTAAATAAAGGACATGATTCATAAAAGTAGTTCACCTATTTCCTTCCATTCACTTGCAAAGGACTTTATCAATTGAGTACATACCTTTACATAAAGGACATGATTCAAAAAGGTAGTTTACCTATTTATTAAAATGACTTTCTAACCGCTACTCATATGTTAAGTAGGATTCACAAACAAAACTAAGTACACTTATCATAATTAGTATATATGTATGGAAATCTAATTATTTATTTGCATATACAAGTGGAATTGACCAACCTTTTTCTTCAAAATCTCATGATAACAAGATTTGAAATGGTCGGTGAGGATTTGGGTTGTGATCAAGACAGAAACTTAGCTGTATATCCTAATCTGCTGTAGAAGAATTGAAAACGGAGCCTCCTTGAAATGTGAGTGTGACACAAGAAAGTCAGTAAAAGCAGACAGCCACCACAGCAGGAAGACAATTCACGGTGAAAAGGAATGAAGTTCCATTCTCAATAGTGAACCTGAGTCATGATCGCCTTTGGAACCTTGTATACAACAAATGATTGGAGAGCTGAATGAAAGGATGTAATCTACTTGTTGATTTACTCATGAGTAGGAGGCATATATCATCATCACATAAACTAAACAATGAAGTGGCTGTTGCAAGCTAGAGTAGAGCCACTAACAAAATCTTACAACTTTCTCATATTACAACCCAAGTATTGAGCAGTATATTTGACCATTCATGAGATCCTGATCAGTGTCACCTTTCCTCATCTAGAAGCGGTTGAGATGCAGGGGCTGCAAAAGATCACTAGTATGTCAATAACATTATAAGGGATGATAGATTGATAGAAAATTTCAAAGTTCAAAATTCAAGATCTGAGCTTAATTATAACATGAGAGTGCTAATTCTTTAATATTTTGGTAAAAGAAAATAAAGGAACGATCACGATCACAAGAGGAGGAAATGCATGCTGCCATACTAATAGAGAAGTATAACTTTCACCTAACAGTTTAAGTTGTTGAGTTGAATTTGTTGCATTACATTCTATCTTGTGTGAGGGGGCATATCAAAGAACCTAACACCTTTAAGTTATTGGGTTGAATTGGTTCTTTATACATACAACTTCAAAGGAGAATAGCTAGATACGCATGCATGATTTGATTCCTTTAACCATGGAATAGATGTTTCCATGAGCAAGGAGAATGAATCTATCATGTTAAAATTTCACATGATTTTCTCGTGTGAAAATTTTATGATAATCTCTTTCTTCGTATATGTTCACAAGACCCAACTTTTGAATGTTTATGAAAAAAGAGATAGATACAAAATTTTGACATAACAAAGTGAGGTGAAATTTTAAGACAAGAGGATCCATTTCCATGAGCAAGGTACTAAATTCATGGAAGAAAGGCAAGCAGCATAACGAAATTGATTATATGACTTCTTAACATCCTTTTTTGACAAATTCGATAATTTAAAGATATTACCTCCAGGATTTTGCTGTCCACTAGATAAAGGTTTGCGAGTTTTCTCTGCAATTTCAGCTATGATCAAACGTGAAAGAAGAAGCCCAGCAATAAAAGCCCCAATGGTAAGCATAAAGAAAACTTCATCCCATCCCTTTGTTGAGATGAACCCAGTAAGAAGAGGGCCAAGAGCTGCACCAACTGATCCAGTACCATCTATAATTGCAGTCACTGTAGCTAGAGCACGAGAATCTCCTTTGAGAGAACTATGTGTACCCAAGTCAGCAGAGACAGCAGTAGTGATGAGTGCATAGGGTCCATTAACGAATAATCCAGTCACCATCATGAGTGCTATGTTGACATTCATCGAAACACTTCCATATGATCGGTACAAAAGCATACAAGGAATCGCTGCATACATGAAGCTTGTTGCTGTTATAGCACGCGCCCTGAGTTTATCAGATATGTAGCCAGCAAGAATACCCCCAAAAATACCCCCCACATCGAACATGGTTGAAAGGTTTCCAGCTGATTTAACAGAGATATACTTCCCTCCAATTTCTGCAAGATGAAAATGATAATTTATATGGCAGATAAAGATTTATGACAGATGCATTTTATATTTCCATGGAGTTGGCTACACTGTCAAATACAAAATTTGTTCAGTTTAAATGAAAAAAACAGAAGAGAGATTTTGATAGGATTTTTAACCAATGAACCAAATAGAACATGTTTTAGAGGTCACACAAGCCAACCCAACTGTTATATTTTGCTCTTCAATCCTACAATCACAGGGTGAATAAGGAGGAGAAAAAACTAATTCAACACAACACTTATAAGTGAAACAGTTCTTCTTATGGAAAACCATTAGCTCCTAAGGTATATTCACTTCCCAGTCTAATTGCAGTTGTATAATATATAAACCCCATTATGCACAGCAGACTTGGTTTGATTTTTTCAACAATATATAATGATATCCATAATTTCAATTTGTAAGAGATAACATTAAGAGACAATTCACAGAAGCAACCATTTATGAAGAGTTCCCAAGTCCTACATGACTGAAAGGTCTCCTAACAGTGATGATTGATAGGCATATCATGAAAGCTAACTCTGCACTGAATTCATGTGCTTCCATTGCTGATATATACTTAATAACGTGACACTCAGATTTTAATTCCACAAAACAAATAAACACTAACCAAACCCTCGGGACACTCAGATTTTGGTTCCACAAAACAAATAAACACTAACCAAAACCTTGGGTGATCGATAACTTCCCTAAGATAAAGCAGAACACAAGAAAAACTAGAAATGGGAAGAAGGGCTTGCTTGAAATAAGAACTCTTCACCATCCCTGAATAAATTATTATCCTAACTTCCATTAATTGTTCACACAACTCCATTAAATAATTTGAGAACACAACAAAGACCATGCATGAATACAAATCTAAAGCTACAAACACACAACACCATCAACTTGTATACATGCTTCTTGATAATGCGAGTTTCCATAAGAATCATCACCTGTCTGAGTCAAGTAATACGGTAACCAATACAGAAACGTGTAGGCAACAAGCTTGGCAAAGAAGAGAGACAAAGCAAAAGGTATAACACCGGGTATCATGCAAGCCTCAAGAAGCCCAATGCTCTTCCTGCTCACAGACCCTTGTCCAAAAACAGCATTTGTCTCCCCTTCTACCAAAACACCACCACCACCACCATTGGTTAATTGAGCCTCTTCATCACCATGAATGGAAGAAAACCCCACATCCTCTGGATAAGCAGGCAAGAACAAATAAACAATAAACCCACCAAATATAATCAATGCACCAGGGACCAAAAAAGACCAACCCCAACCATAATCCAAAACACTAGCAGCAAGAAGAGAACCACTAATGTTACCAACAGAAGTGTGAGCATTCCAAATACCCATTATGAGTCCCCTCTTCCTCTTCCCAAACCAGTTACCAATAACAGCAACAACAGAAGGCCAACCCGTTGCTTGAAACAACCCTGCAATCATTTGCATCGAGAGATAAAACCAAAACTCATGAACATTCCAGAAGTAACCCATCCCGAAAAGACCAACGAAGATTCCACTCCCTATCATTCCCGTGGTTAAGAACAAACGAAGGTCTAATGTATCTCCCAAATGCCCTGCAACGTACATACCCAGAGAGTAACACGCCAAGAACGCAACGTCAATCTCACCCAACTTGGAGGTTCCATCGTGGCCGTTGAAGGGGCTCCAACCCTGACTTTCTCTGTTATGGTCGGGGCATAACACGCTCTTCACTATTCCCGTGGCTTTTCTTGAAGCGTGGTAACACGCGTAGGCTATGAACGTTACCAACAAAACCGTGTAACGGTACGTTTGGAGGTTCCAATCTTTGCCTCTTATTAGCAGAATCCCAGGCGGTGTTCCCCTCATCGTATCAGAATGTCGACACATCGATCGTTAATCAATTAAACAATTTTGTTATGTTCCAATGATCACATGCAGAGGGAATTACACAGTGTGGGAATGGATGATGTTAGACTGAGATAGAAAAGCTTTCTTTTTGGGGTGGAAAGAAAGAGAGACAAATTGGTTGCATAGAGAGAGAGAGATAAGAGGGAGAGCGAGAATGGCGGGAGAGAGAAGCAGAGGGGGCAGAAGCAAAACGTAACTGGTAGCCTGCCACGTGGATTTCATGACGGGTGGTGTGGAATGACTCGGCCGTCCACCACCGTTTAGTTTGGCGGCTACACCTGGCCATTGTTGCTTTATTTTTTGTTTCGTTTTCAGATAATTTGTGGGCTTTTTTACACTTCCTGGACAAGATCCGAGATATATTAGTGGTTTAAATTTTGGACTTTATTAGTCTCTTTTCACCTTTCATGTAAGATAATTATCTTATATTATAGAAAAAGAAGGGATTTGGTCCCACCATTACAAGAATAAAGAAAAAGAAAGGGTACGCAAGTGGAAGTAAGAGAATATAAGAGAAGTTATCTTATGTGAAAAGGAAAGTAATATTTCTCTTAAAATTTTTAGGTAAATTATTTATAAATTTAATGTGAGTGAAACCTAGGGATGTCAATATAGGTTATGACACGTGGGTCGACCCGCGACACGACACAAAAATTCGTGTTCGGGTTGACCCGTGAAAAAATTCGTGTCGTGTTCGTGTTGAGGTATTCGTGTTCGCGTCGACCCATATTTTTTTTAATTATTTTATTTTTATTTTTTATTTATTTTTTAATTTTGAACCATTTTTTTTAAATTTTGTTGTCAATTACCGTTTTGACCCCTATTTTGCGTGTTATTCGTGTCGTGTCAGTGTTGAAGATTTTGACACGAACAAAAATTTGTATCGTATTCGTGTTGATGTATTTGTGTCGTGTCAAATTCGTATCGTTTCAAATTCGTGTCGTGTCAACCCGTTTTCACACCCGTAGTAAAACCTAGGTGAAAAATATGTATATTAGTCACAGATCATGCGCGACTCTATAAAAGTCAAAACATGTCGATTATGTGTTGTGTTCCGTACACCATGCATGGAGTGCATGCGTGACGGAGAGGAATTGCACTGCTTCTGGTCCATGAAATTTTAGGTGCTTATTCTCTCAAAATAGGGGGCCAAATGAGAAAAGAAGAAAAATGAGAGAGATAAAATTGAGAGAAAAATTTCCTCGTATGATAGGAACCACCAAATAATTAAATGAATCTAGATCGCTTAATTATTTTTCGCCTAAACTTGTGCAGACGGAATAATCATCTTATACTGCACTGTTTTTTTGCACAAGTCATATATGGAGATGATGCAAGACTTTAAATACACACACTTTTTACATATTTCATTCATATTAGATTGATAAGTATTTTGTTAAAAGTATTAAATCCATGAAAAATTTGTGTTTTGCATCAAGAGGGGAAATGAATCCTAAAGCATATAAAAAAAATCAACAATTATAATTTTATAATTATCTATCCTCATAATTTTTTTCTCTTTCTTTTTTATCATCATTTATGGATCTTTGTATGCTTGTAATAGAGAATCCACTAAAAAAACCTATTCTGTGAACAGAATCACAAAATTTCAATCTAAAAAATAGGGTAAAAAAGAGGAAAATCTAATTAAGTATGTTTCCACGAGTCCACTTCCGTTTGAAATGACAAATAGAATTGGTGCGTAGCTCATTCATGTATCGTGTATAGAATTTCTGTAACGTTTTTTGTGATTAAACACTGAGTCACGTCATTGTTCGTAGGAAATAGTAAGTTATACGGGGAAAAAATGAAAATATTATTATTTAAATAAAAAATTACAAATATTTTGAAATCAATTTATATATCTATAGGAGTGTTCAAAATATCCAAAAGAATCAAACCGATCCATAATCAAACTGCTTCACATTTTAAAAACCGGTTTCATATAAAACTACATTTTATTTTATAAATTGGTTATTTACCAAACCATAAAAATAATTGATTATTCATAACCAAACTGCTCTACAATTAAAGAACAAATAAGTATTATTTTTTATCATGTCTATTATATTAGTCAATTGACTCAAACTTCCAAACAATAAACTAGCAAAAAAAGTTAAACAACTCAAGTAGAAAATATTTATTTAAAAAATAAATTACACATAAAACGAAAGGTCGCATCCTAAGAAAACACTTCTTATGTAACGTAACAATTGTTTTTTCCAAAAAAAAGACCACATATAGGCCTCTAGACAAACTCATAACTTGACAAGGCGAAGACTTTGAAATGACAAAGATGAAGTTAAAAAATTATAACAAAAAGGGCAAATAAATTAATCAATTGGCTTAATATCTATGAGAGCGCCGTTAAAAAGACAACTCACAACGGATTTACTTATTTGTTCTTTAATTATAGAACAGTTTGGTTATGGATATCCAATTATTTTTATGATTTGGTAAATAACCAATTTATAAAAATAAAATACAGTTTCATATGAAACCGATTTTTAAAAATAACCGGTTTTTAAAATGTGGAGCAATTTGGTTATGGATTAGTTTAGTTCTTTTGGACGTTTTGAACACCTCTACCCATACCTTCCTCTATCAGTTCAAATGAAACGCTTGTAACATAAATTTAAGAGAACGAAGAGAACTTTTTTATATATAATTTTAAAATAATTCGACTGTTCTTCTACCAATCACTCTCAAAACAACGTGAAACAATCATTTCGTCGGGAAAGTTCCAAAACAATGAAGATTCTTGCAAGAAGTAGTTGGTCAACTACCTATAACTGAGAGAAACAAACGACTACTTATAAAAATAGCACAATTCATCAAAAATTGATTTTGAATTTGTTAAAAAACTAGTTTTGAACTTGATAACCGGTTTATGGTTCATAACCGGTTTTGATTTAAAATCGGATTTGAATTAAAATCGGTTTAAAACCGGTTTTAAATCAAAACCGGTTATAAATCATAAACCGGTTTAGAAAATTAAAAACCGGTTTAAAAGAAGAAAACCGGTTCGGTTAGAAAACTAAACCGTTTAAAACCGATTCGGTTCAATTTTTGTTAAAATCAGTTATGAACCGCTCCATGCACACCCCTATCTATAGCATCCCACAGGGCACAACCGATCATGCCTAAATGGGACAAGACTGGTGCTAGGTCGTGCCTTGTAGGCGCGACCAAGCAATGCTCTGGTGATGACACGTGACACATAAAAGTCAACAATTTGATCTCAAAAATTTGGAAGACTATAATTTCTAGCTCGAGTGTACAAATCAGGTATTTTTTTTGATCCACTATAACCTTTTGAGATCTATGCACTGACAAATTCGAAGAGGATAATTTGTTAGTGTTGAAAAGTAAAAATTTAAATAATATCATTCACAAAGATAAAATATGCCAAACGAGGCACAAAGAAGCGTTTTTTAGAAAATTTGTTTGAGCACTAGGATTTGCCACGCGTAGCTCTCAAACAATTACGTGAAATAAAAAAATACTCGATTCAACTACCTGAGTCAAAAGTTATAACTTTTCGAAAGTTTATGATAATATATCCCAAATTAAAAAAATTGAAATTTTTTGACCAAATTTCCTTCAATGAGATGTCATTGCGTAGATCTCAAAAAGTTATGAGGAATAAAAAAAATATGATTCGGATACTCGAGACAAAAGTTATGGTCTTATGAAGTTTTACGGTAAAATATTTTAAATTCAAAAAAAAATTGAATTTTTTTTTACCAAATCCCCTTCAATAAGATGACATTGCGTAGATCTCAAAGAGTTACGTAGAATACAAAAAATAACTGATTTCCACACTCAAGTCAAAAGTTATGACCTTATGAAGTTTTACGGTCAAATTATTGACTTTTGTGCACCACACGTGTTACCATTTGGGCATTGCTTGGTCGCGCCTGTACTGAGGCACGACCCAGCATCAGTCGCGCCCCATTTCGGTCCAACTAGTCACACCCAAATACTGGTGGTTATAGATTCGTAAATTGGTTCCAAAATATTATGTTTTAATAATTTCTTATTTGAATAATAATATATTTTTTTTTGCCGAGTTATATGTTGAACTATGTTTGTCTTCTATCATTATAATAAGATTAAATTAGAATAAAGTCTATTTTGATTCCTCAACAAAAATTTCGGGGCCCATTTTAATCCCTCAAAAAAAAGTTGACTTGTGATCCATCAGAAATTTAAAATAGATCTAATTAATCGAAATCGTTATGCTTCTGAAATTCAAAGAAAACTCATGTTAATCCCTCGAAATGATTAATATAGGTCTATTTTTAATTGCAAAATGAGACTTTTTTTCTGAAAGATTAAATTGGACCCGTAATATTTGTTTAGAGCTCAAAAGATACTTTACTCTTAAAAATAATTTATTGTTATATGTTCGATGGTACCCTAAAAGAAGATTGTCTGATCTAATTACATTGGGTACAAAGTCAAGCTCCAGATAAAACATTACTATAAGAAGATTGGCGGATCACATTGGGTATGCGTAATCCTCTTGCATTATTTCGAAGTTGGATGACAGTGTTATTAATATTATGTTTAATTTTTTTTGGGAGTTCATAAAATTTATAGTGGAAGGAAGGATACTCACATTTTACGGGACATAGAGGAGCAATTTTTTTACTCAAAATATGGTGAAAAAGTAAGTTTGATAGAAAAATTAAAAAAAAAAGTTGTTTGATAGGCTAAAATATTACTGTAAAAATTGGGTTATATTTTCTGAGTCTATATTTGGTTGAAGATAAAATATTAATGAAAAATAGGATGAAATTACAAAACTAACTCTGACTAAATAAAAAAAAGACTCTCTTTCTTTCTCCAACTTTCTTTTGGCATGTTTTTTGAGAAGGGATATTTGTGTCCATTACTTTTTTTTTTCTACTTTTTGACTGATGGAGTAATGAGAATACCACCATATAAGTGGTATTATGAAATAATAAAAATTTTCAATTTCACACAAACTGTTATGCAAATTTGAATGATAGATAAAATTTTTAAAAGTCAATTATGAAATCCGTCTCAACTTTTCTAGGCATCCAAAAAAACTCTCCTAGTAAACACTCCTTTTAAGTATTTTCAAAATCTTTGACCGAAGCAATTCTTGCCAGATTTGTAAAATACATTATGCAAATTGACTTTTATTCCAAGCATAATGCAAGAAGTCATGATTCTCACAACTTTTTAAACCATGACATGAATCAACACATTTTTATTTTTTTTTTAGTATATTGACGGTGCAACGAAGTAGTGACCTGCCGGAGATAAAAATTTATTTTTACATCATTTTAACACTTTAATTTGTTTCCTTTTTGGGAGTTAAGATTATGACATTTTTAAACTTAATTTTGAAAATTAGAGTCAGGCAATTGAACTTTATTATTGATGATTAATTACTTTGGCATAATCATTGCATAACACAACAATTCCTTCGAGTCCCACTACTAGAAAATGCACAATCAGCGACGGAAATTTGCAAGGGAAAAATTTTCCTTACAAACTGCGGCAGAATTTGCGACCGCTTAACAATTGTGACGGAAAACAGAAGAAATTTTCGTCACTACAACATTGTCACCGAATTCGTTGCAGTTCGGTAGCAATTATGTCGCAATTTCCTTCAGTCTATTGTTCGCGATGGAAAAATATTGTAGTCAGGTCTGTTGTTCGCGACGGAAATTTAATTTTTTGCAAGGAAAAATTTCCATGGCAATTGACGAGAGATTTTGTGTATGACAAATTTTTCTCGCAAATATTTTTGCAAGGAGGATTTTAGCGATGCACCGTGTTCCCTCACAAATTCCTTCACAAACCATTTTTGTCAGGGAATTTTGCTGTTTTGCGATGGAATTTTTCCCTCACTGATTGTGCATTTTCTAATAATGAGGTTTATTAGTGTCCAGTGAATATACAAATTGTGTATTTTACAATAAAGGATAATTGGAGGAAAGAATATGGAAAAAGAACCAATAGTAAATTATTTTAAAGTATAAATCAATAGTAATTTTGTTCTATCCTGGTGGATCAAAGGTTGACGTAAGATCTTAGAGACTGATGATGTCTATGAGGGAGACGTGGATAGCTTCAAATTAATGTACACGATTGAGGCAGAGAGCTAAAAGAGATGATGTGTGTACATTAACAGAAAAAAAAAAAATAGAATTTTAGTAAAACCTCCCTTTTATAGATGGTTCTTACATGGAATGTTAAACGATTTTATACCAGGAAAATTTTGAAACTTCTAAATATTAAACGATTTTTTTTTTTTTGAGTAGTTACCTTTACACACAAAAACTAATTATACTATCTGGGGCCTTGCCCCTCATTCATTTACAAAACTAAAATAAAATTAATTATACTACTTTTATGTTTATATTTTAAAATAATAAAAAGTTACATATTTTGACACACCTTTTTTATTTTTATTCCAAACAAATTCACCTCATATATATAATGAATTTCATTTCCCTCATTCTTGAGAGTGAGATAATTAATGCCTTTACATACTTTCTTTCTCAAGTAACTACTCGTACTTTGATATTTTGTACCACGTGTCGTTGCTTAAGTTTGCTTCTTACCTTTAAATCTCACTATCCAATCTTGGGTTTCATATGTATAGAAAAATTATTCTTTCTACTTAATTAGCTCTTTTTCACATTTATCCAATATGATCTTCATATGTAAAGGAATAGAAAAATCCTTTTTTTCTTTAATGAGTTATTTAATAAAATAAGTTTCTTACATCCCTTATCGATCAACGCTCAAATTTCTTTAAACAAGATTAGGCATAATGCCTATGGTAGGTATAAGATATTTTATTATTTACATCTAATTCAATTTTTAATTTGTTATATGATTAACGGATGTCTTTTAAATAATAATATAATAAAAAAATAATATCTTTTAAATAATATATATATATATATATATATATATATATATATATATATATATGTACACACTACATTAATTATATTATTTTAATAAATTTATTTTGTATGGATTAATCTGAAGATGATAAATAGTAGGTCAATATATAGTACCTACTATACTAATAAAATATAAGAGCGGCGTAAGGATTTTGATGCGTATTTATGTTTTTTATTTTATTTTCTTAAGTAATTAAAATATTTAATTATATTGAAGAGGATTTGACTTTTTTTTTTTTTTTGGTAAGTAGGATTTGACTCTTTCAATATATTAGTTTCTTGCTTGCTTTCCAAGTTCTTCACACCTAAAAGAAAGTGGCCGGCTTTTATCTTTTTGTTGCATGCACAATTGCACGCAGATTTGTTGTGGTGCTGGGTTTTCTTTGACGGTTGACTGGTCAATTTTTTTTTTTTTATCTTAAATACTAAAAAGTTTTAATGCTAAAGTAATTAATACATTTTTGTAAATAAAAAATAAAAATCATATATATATATATATATATATATATATATATATATACTTTTTTTTGAAATATTTCAATTGATTCATCATTTTGTGACTAGTCAAATTTAGGACGATTTCGAAGATTAAGACTTTAAAACTTTCCAAAAACAATATTGAGGGATAATAATAATAATAATAATAATAGTATTTTTCACTTAACTATTACTCATATAATTATAATTATAAAAGAAAGATATTTTTAGAAAATATACTAATAATTATAATTAGAGATAGGTTATATTTATAAATTTTTTATTTACAAACTACATTATATACTATGGGTAGTACATACTCAAATAGTTTGTAGTTATGTATTAATTATAAGGAAAAAAGTTTCTGATGTTACTTTATATAACTTTGTCTAATGTTCATTAAAACGACGTCGTTTTGAGGTTGAAAAATTAAAAAATTAGAATGATAAAGACTATTATATCCTGAAATAAATTAAAATTACAAAACACCATGATTTCTGTCCCAAAACGACGTCGTTTCAATGAACATTAGATAAAGTTATCTAAAGTAACTTTAAAAAAACATAGTATATTTTGTAAAAGTTTATCAACAAAAAATTTATAAAGATAATTCTTTATTATAAATGTGTAGTTAACTATTTATCAAAAAGTGAGCAATTAATTAAAGGTTTATTTAATAGGACCTAGCACTATCTATTATGATTACGAGCATATTTTTTGTTATGGGAGTACTTATTTTTTTTTAAAAAAAAGGAATATAATTATAAGGACATAAATAATATAATCATATTATTTTTTTCATATTTAATAACAGATGTAATGGATACACGGTACTCCCGCAACACTCAAAATATTTTCCATGATTACGCAGAGACGTAAAGAAAAGATGAAAGTAAAAGATAAAGAGACAGAGACGTGAATCTTGAACGGTAGTTGAGTTTACCTTAATGGGCTATAAACAGTTACTTAGCCCACTAGGACGTGGTTTTCATTGACACGTCATGAGGACCCACTTTCAGTCAGATATCTAAGTCTCACTTTTGAACCGGACGTCAATGTTACCTCCATTCGACACGTGTACCACTTTTTATTTTGAAAACAATGTACCATTTTTTTTTTCTTTCTCTTTTAATCTCTTTCTCTTCATAGTTCTGCCATATCCATTGGAGGGGTTGGGGTGCTCAACTCAACACTACACAGAACAGAAGAGAGGGAACAGGATAGAATACAGAAGCATTAATATTAGGGACTCACTCTCTTCAAGTCTCTTTCCTCTGACTACGAGGTTTTTTTTTTAGACGAAGCGATCTCGGTGGCTACAAGGTTGGAATCGTTTGTTTTTGTTTTTGTTTTTTGTTTGTTGCATATTTACATTTGTACCCCATGCTACTCGTTCCGCCACATATTGGAATCGCCATTCCATTCCTCTCTCACTCTCTCTCTGTTTGTGACTCAGACTCACGCACCCTTTTGTCTCTCAGTCTCGCGTGCTTCACGTGGCGACTGTTTTGTGCATGTTGGTGCTAACTAATTGATTGGTGATTGTAGAAAGTTTGATCTCTTCGTCATGACTGCTTCTGTTGCAAATACGTTAATAACCGTTGATCCCCAAGAGCTCAGGTTCCAATGTATGTATCCCTTCGCTCCTCTCTTTCTCTCTTTTTACTCTCATGCAAATCATTTTTTAATGTAAAAAAAAATAAAAATAATAATAACGGGTTGCTTCGCGATGAATCTAAGGATGGTTTGGGAACCGAATTGCATGCAAAATTTACAATCTTTCTTTTCTTGAGTCCTACTTGGGAAAATTACAGTTTTCGGAGAGTATATTCTTCAGGGTTGTGAGTTGAAATTAATTATAGTTTGAGTACGATAAATTAATTAACTGGTCGTTTTCCCCAAAACTTATGGGGATAAGGGTGGAAGTTGAGTAGCTCGTTCATTTTATTGAATGTTTCCATAATTTCACTTTTTGTTGAAATATATAAAATCATTAATGTAGTCTCACCCAACAGCTTAAGTTTTTGGGTTGAATTGGTTCTTTACATGGTATCAGAGCCTCGGCGTACCGGGTTCGATCCTCACCGCTCCCACTTTCTTTCTAGTGGAATTTCTTTCCCCGCATAGGTAGATGAGCCTTTCTTTCTAGTGGAATTTCTTTCTCCGCATAGGTAGATGGGCCTGTGCATTATCCACCCTATAAGTTCAGTGGGCTCTCGTGTTGAAATATATAAAACCATTAATGTAGTCTCACCTAACAGCTTAAGTTTTTGGGTTGAATTGATTCTTTACACACTTGTTGGTAATTATTTATGAAACTTGTATGGATATCGTGTCCTTGAATTAAATTGACAAAAAACAAGGATTTTGAAGTCAATGAAGTGGTTGGATATAGTGACAAAAGGATATCAGATATGACAGAAATTTGAATAGGGAAACTTGTTGTATATAAAAACACCTGGCTACCCTTCGAATAAGTAATGTCTGCTGGCAATAATATCAAGGTCCCTTTCCCACTTAAAAATTGGTTTGGTTTTAATTTGTGCAGTTATATTGGTTTGGTTTTAATTTGTGCAGTTATATTTAGAAATTCTCGCAGAAGAACGAGTATTTCTACTTCTCTTTTTTTAAGAGTGAATTTTGGTTTTCCCTATTTTATAAAAGCACAATACTCTAATATAATGAAAGATGTTTTCAACTCTGTTTGTATATGTGAAGTAGAAATCTGAATTCCTTCCCCTATCTTGAGTTCATCATATTCGTCTATGCTCTTAATTTTTATGTAATCAGTTGAGCTGGAGAAGCAAACATTTTGTGATCTTAAAGTTCTGAATAACACACAGCACTGCGTTGCTTTTAAGGTACTCTTCTAACTCCCCGTACAGGAACAAACATTTTTTTTTTTCTTCTTCCTGGATATGCTTTTTTTTAGTGCATTCTGATTGCATTTGATTTCAGTGTTACCTTATTTTAAATATTGCTAGGTGAAAACCACTTCACCTAAGAAGTACTTTGTACGACCTAACACTGGTGTTGTACATCCATGGGACTCATGTATCATCAGAGGTGCTTCTTGTTACTACTGCAGGAACATATATAAGTCTAATTCCTTTGTTTAAGATCTTTGATAATTTGAAATGTAGGATTATTAAAGACAGCTCACTCAAGGGTCTGTGTTTTCCTTTTAGGAGATATGCATGACAACAAATTACTGAATGCACATCAAATAGACATAAATTGGAAACTGCTGTTTCATATTAGGCATTAATAGGACGAAAAGGAAATATATATTCGTTAAACTAGAGAGCTTATACATATGAAAAAATGGTAACTTCAACCAATCAAAGGTCACAGAAATGGAATTTTATCTTCCACATCACTATGAACTAGGAAAAATATACTACTAAGTTACAAAAACCAATCATATATATATGCATGCAATTTGCTTATGAGCTTCTCAACTCTTTACCATCTGTGGTATTAGCATCTATCATATTCTCAGTTTTTGTATTGTACAGTCACCCTCCAAGCCCAACAAGAATTTACTTCAGACATGCAACGCAAAGATAAGTTTCTCTTACAGAGTACAATAGTAAATCCAAACACTGATGTTGATGAGCTTCCGCCAGATACTGTAAGAGAGCCAACACTGTCCTTGTTTTACAGGATTAGTTCTAAAATTTGAAAAGAAAAATCTGATCAAGAACACTGCTTATTTTGGCTTGCAGTTTAATAAGGATAGTGGAAAGTCAATAGAGGATTTGAAACTAAGTGTCGTATATATCTCTCCAACTTCACCCCAAGAAATCACAGAAGATGATACAGAGAAGAACTCCACACAAAAACTTGATACCTATTCTGTGAGTGCTGCCGTTCACCCTCCCTTTGGGGAAATCAGTTTGAAGTTTTATTTTTATGCTTCCTCTCAAATTTTGTTAATTTATGTATTTAGCCATATGTTTCTGTTCATGACTCAAGGTACAGATTCGCCTATGACAAGAGAATGGAAAAGAAATTAGGCTTTGGTCTAGTACCGACTCTGAGGAAGTATTTTATAAATTATTATTGAATTTTAGAGGTAGGATATGGTAACAATCAATTAGGGTTACTACCAATGTTATTACGAATCAATCTTACCGTTAGATCGATTATGTTGATCCAACGATTATATTTTTTCCATCTTTGTATGATTATGATTCCCCATATTTAATACTTCACATTAAATATGGGAAATCATAACCATGCAAAGGTGAAAATAAATATAAAGTATTAAATTTGAGAAATCATAATCATACACATATGGAAATAAATATAACCGTTAGATCAACATAATCGATCTAATGGTAAAATTGATTGGTAGTAACATTGGTAGTAATCTTAATTGGTTGTTGTAATATCGTATCCCTAAATTTTAATACATCTTAGAGTATAAATAATTCTTAATTTAGAAATAATTTTATTTTTATTATATTTCATGATTTTTTTTTTAAATTAATTGAGATCAGGATGATAGTACTAATATAAACAAGGATTAATATTTTATCTTTTACATGCCATCTTACTACTTTATTACTTTTGAGTTTTGACATACTTTTTTAATAGATTTTCATTAATATATATACTTTGAGTTATTACGTGAATTTTATATGGATTTAACTGAAAAAAAGAGAGTATAATTAAATAATTTAGTGGAATACATATAAAATCATTTAATGGTAAAGAATTTTTTTTTAAAAGAGTGTGTTAATTAGGGAATGAATCACTAATATTTTTTTAACGTTTTTCTACTTCATAGGGAACCATTTCCTACATTATAGCATTTAATACCCCGTTACTATAGTTAGGATAACCATTCATTCTTAAACTAAATTCTCTTTGTATGAAGAGTCAAACCTTGCAGCGATTGATGGAGGAGAGAGATGCCACTGTCATACAAACGCGGCAGCTGCAACAAGAGCTGGTAATTGTGTTACATGTTCTCCTGCATTATTAATATATATGATGATTTATGAGCCACTCTCCCTCCTAAGAAAAATCCAAAAAAGTAAAAGAGAAAAGAAGAATAGAATTATATACGGGAAAAAAATATCAATGTGATTTATAATCCTGTTAGTGTTTACTTGACTATTATGGAGAATAAGACATTTCTTTTTAAAACTGAATTTTGTTAATCATTTCGGCCTGTATCCAGATAAAATGTTTATTATGCCAGTATTTTTATTCTATAGCAAATGTTATATATGAAGTTACTTCACTGGTTCTTAATTAAGGAGACATATTAGCTTAAAATGATTGCATATACAAAGTCAATTGTAAAACATACCCCGTACTGCTAAAATTGGTCATGAGGTTAATAAGAGCTAAAAGTAATTAGTGGAAAGTTAACCCTTAAACATCAGAATTCAGAACTTTTTTTAGCTGTGCAGGAGTTTGTTTGTTCGATATAGTTGAGGAGAGCTATTGTAAAAATATCATTAATCACAGTCCATCTATTTTCTTGTTGTGCAGGACATGCTGAAAAGGAGAAGAAATCGTAGAAGCGATTCTGGCTTTTCCTTCAACTTTGTCATGTTTGTGGGTATAATTGGATTCTTGGTTGGCTTGCTTTTGAAACTTTCATTGTCTTCTCCACCTACAGAATGATTTCATACAATTCAGAACCTTTGCATGCAGACCCTTTCGTGTTATTCACTGTAAAGGTCTACTTCAGTTGAATGGGATTTTCTTTTTCTTTTTGCATTTTTCTTTATATTTATTAACCATTTTCGAGTTTCCTCATCCATTTAATTAATTTACTCTGCTTCCCCCTTATTACCTCACTAGTAACTACTATCACTATGAGTTGGATAATAAAAAAATTAAGGCATCAATGGTTTTTTTAAAGAAATAAATACTTTTTAATTCAAAATATATTTCAAATTTTTTTATAATTTATTATTTATTTTTTTAAAAAGTAAAAAATTTCGAAAAAAGTAATTTAAATATATTTTGGAAGTTAAAAAATTTATTTTAAAAAATATATTCCAAATACTTTTTTTCAAAATTTAGAGAAACGTATCCTAGATTTATTATTCAATAAAACATTTTATTCTGTTTTTCTTTTTCTTTTTCTTTTTTTGAAAAAATCTTCTATTCATTTTGTTTAACTCTTTATACACCTTCCTAAGATTTTGACTTTTTGAACATGGTACGAAATATTTAGCATTTTGGAGCTGACTTGTCAAATTGTTATTGGCTAAGTTACGTGGATGTCCGCTCAATTAATCGTCAACGATAAGCAACTCGACATTAGACCCATTTTATTTTTAAAAAAAAAATGAATATAGAAATTTCTAGTTTTTCTTTTTTTGAAGTTATGAAATGGAATTATCATAAATAAAGATTTGGAGGATAACTAACAATTTTTTTTTTTAAATAAATACTTAGCAATTTTCTTTTTCTACATAAAAGTGTTGGGAATTTAAATCAAAGTCACAGGCTTAGCTTAGAAGTTTAAGAGTTCAAAATTAAATCAAATTATCTCAATTAAAATACGGTTGTAAAAAATTATAAATGAAAATAGATTATAAATATAATTTTTTATAATTTTTTTTATTTTAAAAATTAAAAATCAAAACAAAAAATAAAAATAACTCAGACATATTTTTTAAATTTGATTATAAAAGAAAAAAAAGTTACCATTTTTTTCAAAATAGATTTTGTCAAATAAATTTTTTTTTTAAAACAAAAAATATTTTTAGTAACAGTAATTCAAACTTATTCATTATAATTTTTTTGTTATTTACATGAGATAACAACGCCAACGCGGCCGGATCACGGGTCGGGTCGTACTTTCTGGAGAAGACAAGAATTTTCGACGAAGCCAAACCAAACCTCGCAAACGCTATATAATTGCGCTGTGGCTTTCATTCTCGTTAATTCATTGCGTTTGCGTTGCGATTTGTGTTCAATTGAAACCAAAATGGAAGCGTTCACTTCGTTCTTCGATTCCCAATCGTCTTCGAGAAGCCGTTGGAGTTACGATACTCTCAAAAACTTCCGTCAGATTTCTCCGGTCGTTCAGAATCACATCAAACGGGTAATTAATCCGACGCTCAAACCTTTATTAATATAATTTCTAAGAAATTTGACTAAAATAATATCATACGATACGATTCGATTGTGCCGATTTTGGTTACTTTACGGTTTGCAACAATTTGATTTTGAAGAATCTGTGGTCATGTATTCAGAATTGTGATTGATTGCAGGTTTATTTTACATTATGTTGTGCTGTGGTTGCTTCGGCTGTTGGAGCCTTTCTTCATGTGCTATGGAACATTGGAGGGTTTCTCACTACGTTAGCGTCCCTTGGAAGCATGATTTGGTTGCTTTCAACACCCTCTTTTCAAGAGGTATGAATCTTCTTATCCCTCTCTGTGTTTCGTGGTTTTTGTGATTCGGTTGTGATTCACACTCTTTTGTTTTGTGATTTGCAGCAAAAGAGGTTGTCTCTGTTGATGGCTTCGGCCCTGTTTCAGGGCGCCTCCAT
Organism: Gastrolobium bilobum; assembly: GCF_033153095.1. NCBI lineage: Eukaryota > Viridiplantae > Streptophyta > Magnoliopsida > Fabales > Fabaceae > Gastrolobium > Gastrolobium bilobum. The sequence continues at coordinate 121,561 of NW_026896367.1, read as the reverse complement.
TGGACCTTTGATTGATTTGGCTATTGCAATTGATCCGAGGTATGCGTCCATTGCATTTGGCAGCAATTTTATTTGATTACTATGCCTTGTGATCATATTGGCTCTGAGTCTCTGTTTTCATTGAATTTGAGTTGTGTTATTCTTACACCTTATTTCTATACCAAATTCCCTGCACCTTCCTTATTGTAGAGAGAGAGAGAGAGAGAGAGCAAGTATTGTTAAGTGTGTTTCTGTTCTTCTCTCTGTCCATCTCTTTTTTTTTTTTTAAAAAAAAAAACTAACAAGGAAGGCATAGGTTTCGGTGTTGAAATTAGGTGAAGTAACAAAACTCATTTGCAATGGATAGCAAGTTTTTTCTGAGTCTGGCTAATCTGCTTTTTATTATATTCATGCTAGCATAGTAATTTACAGGTGTGTTACCTTTGTAGTCTAACAGTGTTATTATCCATATCTAACGATGCTTTTTGACAATTGGATAGTGGCTTCTCTGGCTAGTTTGGAGTGTAGGATATTTTTTAACATTTTACTTCCATTCTTCCAGGCTTATCTTTAGCGCATTTGTGGGAACTTCTTTAGCGTTTGCTTCTTTCTCTGCGGCTGCTTTGGTTGCAAGGCGTAGGGAGTACCTCTACCTTGGTGGCTTGCTTTCTTCTGGCTTGTCCATTCTTATGTGGTTGCACTTTGCTTCCTCCATCTTTGGGGGTTCAACAGCGCTCTTTAAGTTTGATGTAAGTGACAATGCTGTTATTCTTGCTAGTGTACTGCCGGATATCTAGAAAATCGATATCTGTATTATGAAATGTATTTTGTCTTATATGCTATAAGATATCTAACAGGGGTCTTATTTGAGACTTTTGCAGTTGTACTTTGGGCTGTTGGTGTTTGTAGGCTACATTATAGTAGACACTCAAGAAATAATTGAGAGGGCTCATTTTGGCGACCTGGATTATGTTAAGCATGCATTGACCCTGTTCACTGATTTGGTTGCAATCTTTGTTCGGATTCTCACTATAATGGTGAGTTGGACCGGAAAATAGCTTTTTGAGTTGTTTCTTGTTTTTCTTTCTTTTTTGTTTTCTCTATATGAACTGATATTGACAAGGTTTCTCTATTGTTCTTTAACAGTTGAAGAATTCAACCGAGAGAAATGAGAGGAAGAAGAAGAGGAGAGATTAATATTCTTACTATCAGGCTTGGGCTTCTTTTCAGTAATTTAGTTTGTATCCTCCATACATATACAGCTGTTTATAAAGTTTTTTGTTCCGTTTTTAAAATTATGTGCAGTTAGTTGTGTGCCTGCCTTATCCCAGTGGTAAATGCCAGGATTTCATTTTAGCATCTTGATATGTATTTTCTAATAATCAGTAATCAATCGGATAGTATGATACATCTTTTGTTCACGCATCTCTTTCCTTTTTTCTTTTTTTCTTTTTTTGGTGTCCCGAAAATGTTAGATGTGAGATGTTATGGGACAGAATTATCGAGTTAATTTGTCATCGTTATTATTATCTAGTAAATGAGATGGAACTTAAGGCTAATTGAGTTTAAAAAATTATGTAATTACCACTCCCATGGTTTCACACTGGAACTTGTGACTGAATTGATCCACCAACCTCTTAAGGGCCTGTTTGGTACGCTGGATTCTTAGAGATTTTTGGAAAACTGAATTTTTTTAAATTTTTAATTTTTAGATATTATCGTAAACTGAATGTAAAAATTATATTTCTGAAAATTGAGATTTTCGGAAAAAAAAATAATTTCTCTTCCACTGGTCATATGTAATGTTATATGCTTTTTTTTATGATTTTGAAAATTTGAGCATTCTTATCAGCGCGAAAAAAATTGAAAAATTTCCTAATGAATAAAATGATTTTTTTTATACTACGTCGAACAAACCGCAGTGAGGCCATAATTGAACTCACTTAGGTAGTGTTTGGTAGAAGATTTATTTTGGGATTAATGGAAAAATGTAAGTGAATATTGAAAAATATCACATTTGGTTTAGAATTTTTTTAAAAATACTAGGCAAATAGAATAGATGAAGAAATGACTTTTGTGTTGATTTTTAGATGAAATTTACTGTTACGGAATACCACTTGAGATGTGATATTTTGAGATAACTGGAGAAGTAAAAAAACAGGTGCGAAGTTTTTTCCGAACATAGATTTTGCAAATTTAAATAAATTTTTCTGGTAATATTTCGGTCAACCAAACAATTTTTTTTACATTTTCTTACCAAATTCACTTTTTAACTATTTTCTTAGTAATTATATTTCTCTAGTATTCAAAAAAAATTTCCTTCACCAAACGTCCTGTCGAGCCAAAAGAGCTAAGAGGGAAAGGCCCAAAAAGAGAAGGAAACCAACGCAGTTGGCTGGCTTAGATTATTAATTGACCGACCCAGAAAAAAAAATAAAAAAGTCCACACGGGATATAGAGATAATTAAATTCAGTCGACCCCAATTTAAGAGTTAAGTTTAAAAGCTTACAAATTAACAAGACTCCGCAAATTTTCAAAACACTGTATCTTAAGCTATATCATTTTAAAAAATTACTATGAGAATTAAGTATTATCTGATGAGAATTTTGAGAATAATTTATTTATATAATTTTCCCCCCCTAAACTAGAATGGCAATTTAAAACGGGACTGGATAGCATATACTGCTATTTATTTTATTTTAAGTAGTTTTAATAATTAAAATCTTTTTTGCCCTTTTAGTTTCCCAACTAGTTTTGGCAACTCAAGTAGGCCGATTCAATTCATAGTGTATATTTCGCTTTGGATGCTTTAACCTTTAAGCAATTGAACGCATGTCCAAATTATTATTTTTTAAAAAGATATTAGATATTTAAACTCGACAATAATAACAGAATAGTGTTTTAAAACCCGGATCAGAACGGATGGGTCGACCTGAATTTTGGTAACCCAGTGAGAGCGCCCGTTTGAGTTGGCAATTAGATCGGTCATGAAATTGAATTGGTTTCGATCGATTGACTTGGCCGAGTCTCGGTGACTTATGGGTCAAATGGAACTCAGCAAGTCAAGTTGTTTTATCCCTTAAATCGATTCTTTAAATATTAGACAAAATATTTCCCTCTTGATGGCAATCGAAAATTGAACCCAGAATGAGAGTTACTAGTATTACCACTTACAACTAGATAATTCTCAATTGTTAGTCAAAAAACACCTTATAATATATTTATGGAAAAACATTTTCTCATACTAGTGACTTATAGTCTTATACCATAAAGAGGGTCCACAAAATAGTGGAGAAATAAAAAAATTCAAGATGAGACCCATTTATGCTATAAGTCACTAGTAGGAGAAAATTTTCTCATTTAAGAGGAAAAAAATGTTTTTCTTATATTTATTATATAACTTAATATAAAATTAATTAAATTGGTTGAACTAATAACCCATTGGTTGAATCAATGACTCAGTATTTTGACTGAGTCGATGACCGAGTCGAATTTTGAAACACTGGTTTAGAATCATTTTAAAGGGACAGGATCCGTTTACAAACTTTTTTTGCAATTACACTAATTTGGACCGGTCGTACACTGTGTGATTAATGTAGGACCGGTCCTACATAGTATAGTTTGTAAGAATTTGTAAACAAAAAAGTTTGTAAATATAATCTGCCCCCATTTTAAATACCTAATTTATATCCAAAATTGGTGCGGTTATCCAAAATGAACTAAATATTATATACTTATTCCAAACAGATTTATCGAATCTCTAAATCTTTCTACGAAATTGTTATTTCTATATGCAATCCAATTATAAAAATGAAAGATACTGATATAAAGCTCTCCGAAGTGAGGGTCGAGTCGGAACCCCAGAAAGATTTAAAGAAGATAAAGAAATAGACCTTGTATGTATCCAACTTACAACAAACAAACTAGTAGGGGGAAAAAATTAACTAACTGTCGAAAGGATATATTAACCAGAGCAATTGATTGGATTAGCACATGAAAGTAACATATGCAATATAAAACCAGCACAATCTTATTATGTTTTGTAGTACGTGTCCTCAATTATTAATAACCATTAAAATTCCGACAATTAATTTAAGATCGCCGACTCCCGTAAAAAATGAAACCAATAATGACTAGAAAAATCAAATAATCATACCCCTCATCTAGTTGTTTTCAAGCGAGACAGTATCACATACCATAATGTACACTCAACATTCATTGTTTGTCCAACTTCTCTATATGTCGATCCAAGATTTGTTTAGCGGAAAAAAAAAACCTTACAAATCCATAGTCAAAAGAAATACCGATATTCAATTGCTCAAAATAAGCATAATATAAAAAATATTATATAACCAAATATCAATTGTTATGTCTTTCAAATAGAGTCATAGACCCTAGGGTAGAGCTTGAGTTTGAATGAGATGCTTTATTTTGAAAATGACTCTATCAGGTTAACAAAATTAACTGATTGACACATATAATGCAATAAATTAGTTATGGGCAATAATAAAAATAATTAAATATTATAAACTCCTATTTGGGTAGAGTATATAATATATAATTATTTTTCATCTCATGAAGATTTAACAAGGAGAATTACATATAATTATAAAAATTCATCCTTTTTGGACAGACAAACTTTTAAATTATACACATTTCTCCATAATATCACATGTAATTTAAAACTAATTTATCCTCTTTGGATAGATAATACTTTTAAATTATGTATTCTCATCAATAATATTTTCATGCAATTTTTCAAATTATTACATATAACAACCCCCTTTGGGCAAGTAAATAACATATAATAATTTAAAATGATAAATTATCAACAAAGCCCAACAACATGAAACACTTAACATGTGTTTCTAACAACATGAAACACTTTACAACATATGTTTCCAGAAATCATATTGCATTTGTCAATCCAACAAATTTTACCATAAAAAATCAGCACTTAACATTGAAGTATTAGACAACGAGAGTGACAACAACCTAAGTCAAAAATATACCAACAATTTACAAATATTTCAAGGATCGTGTTGTTAAAATTTGATGAATTTTGACATAAAATTGAGTGCACACTCTCCCTCACTTTGCTTACACAACAAGTGGGATTTGTGTAACAGACCCAAGTGAGTTTTCTTCTTCCTCTAGCGGGTCGATCCTTTTCTAAATAGGTTTCCTTTATTGGAGCTTATCCAAGCTCAAAAAATAATATATTTGTTTTTAGCGCTTTTCATCACAAAATAAATCAGAAATAACAGCCCAACAATATTCCAAAACACTTAAGTTTTAGTACAACAAAATACGAAAGTAACTATTCAAAAGAACTTGTACAGTGCTTTAAATCACCAAACAAAAGTTAGTGTGATTTAATAGCAACTTAACATAAGACCCAAAAGCAATAACATTTATGCATAATTTATTTGCTTATAACTAAGCAAGATTATAAGAATTATAACGATTCAACTACTGACTGAGGCAAATCAATGAATTTTCAATTCAGTCTTAAAACCCAAACAATAACAAATATGAAAGATTCTTAAGATATAGGATTAAGCCAATTTACTGCCCATATAAAAATAAACAGAAGCTAATTAAATCCAGACTTTGTACGTGAGATGTGAATGCACACTTTTAAACACAAACAACAACATAAATCCTTTTGTAAAACTATCTTACAATAATCAACCCTTGTGCAAAAGTAGAATCACAAGTACCTCCAAGTATAAAGCTTGATTTTGGAGTGCTATATATAAAAAGGGCGACAATAATTAAAACATTATTTACCAAAACATAAAATGTTAATATAAAATACAAACCAACTCTAATATGAAGTGAGCAATATAAACATTTTTCTAGAATGACATACACATAAATGAATAAGCAGTAAATATACATTACAAAGTATAGTGCTATTGTTCAACATATTTCATACTACATCCCTTTTGCTCCATGATCAAATAAATTTGAAAACATAAAATATTGGCCATAAAAGACAACTAACCATCTGATAGCAAAACATGTTTACACCAACACATTGCAAAACATATATCATTATAACGAGTTGCCGATAGTGATGAAGAAATGCTTAAAAGCCTATGGCAAAATCAATATCCATTCTTAGGAGTTAAGCAAAACCATGTAAAAAAAATGTTTCCACGATTTGTCATATGTATAAAATATAAATTGTATTACGTTTGACGAATCAATCGTATCTAAATACACCTTTCAAAACATATTGAATCTTTCAATCAAATATGTGATAGATTAATTGAGGAATACATATATGCAATTCAATTGTTTTCACATAACAATCAATTCAAAAATTGGAAACCCATAATTCATATACGTTTATCCTCGATGGTCAAAATACGACATTCTTTCAAATTTTAAAATTTCTTTTAAAACCCAAAAAACATTAAAAAATGAAACTATAAAAGTAACAGAATCGGACCCAAGAACCTCTTTTTTATAAACCTTAACATTTGAGAATACAAATTCTCCTTCAATTTTCCACGAAAACACATATAACATATATGAATAGAAGGATCTTGACATGTAAAAAAAAGTCCTAAGATTCTCAATTCAATTGAACAAGTTCATGAATTAATGCATAAAGTTTTAACCTTTTAAAAAAATTCCAATTTCTTTGATTCCAATCAACATAATGGATTCTATAATCATATACACAAGGCTCTGATATCAAATATAAGAATTATTAACCCTGAATCATGTATATGATTATAAAATATCTAAAAATATGAAATCAAAGTTGGGATTGTGCATACATATTGTTGCCTTTATAAAGCCGGAGAAAAGAAGAGGCTACATGTAAGGATCTTTCTCTATATGACCTATTTCGAAAATGGCAGCCTCAGTGCAATAGGAGCATGATGGCTCATGAGGCTTAACCCCAATATAAATAGGCTAGAGAGAGACCTAACCAAATATCCTGAAAAGAGATTATGTCCACTAAGTCTATCTATCACGGAAAACTAAGGTCACATTAAAGTCTACATCGTTGCCCAACTAGACTCAATACCAATAGATGTCATAAACACATCTCAATATGATTACAATAGGCTAGTCAAAATAATACAATTGAAATATTCATTAACTCAATTAATTTTAAAACTAATTAATTAATATTGGTCACGTAAATAAAATTTTCCAACATATAATGGATTGTCCACTATTTTATTAATTACTTTGAAATAGTATGTCTAAGCTACTGTATAAAGAAATTATTTGTCACATTTGAAGCTTATATGCACGTCTTTCCGCACTCCCCTCTTTATCATCTTAGTAAAAGCAAATTTCCCCTGCTGATACGAAAACTCATAAATGAATTTGTTATATCTTTAATATGTTGTGAATTATTTAAGAGAGTAGTATCTTGATGTATGAGTAATCAAGGAGACAGTGATATGGATCAAAGTTTAAGGAGAGTCACCATAAACAGTCATAGAGTAAGCTGCAAAAGAGGGAGACGTGTGTGAAGACTACAATGACTGGAGACGTGTGTGAAGACTACAATGACTCTAAAATTCAGCAAAGTAACCGCTCAGGAAAGTGTATGATATTAGGTGTCTTTTTTTTTTTGGGAAAACAAGGATTTATATAGATGAGAATATATTTGTTAATGATAAGAGAGAGAGAGATAATAAGTCAGAAAACCATACATCAAGGCTTGAAAATATTCGCTAATAATAAGAGAGAGAAATAATGAGCCAAAAAACCGTTAGACAAGGCCTCGTTATTGTAGTGTGGCACTGCCTCACCATTGTGTGTGTACCATAGTAAGTTGGGTAGGAAGAAGAAAATTCCCTAAACTAAGATTCATCTACTCTTGAGTGTTGATGGGCTAGACCTTAAATGAGTTTTGTACTATCAGCCATATTATAATGGACATGTGTGAACCGGCTAGAACATATTTTTTATGCAAGAAATTTTTAGACTTAAAATTGTGAATATTTATACAGATTTAGTTTATTTAAAAGAGTAAATTCTCTATTGACTCGATTTCTCCCGTGTCGATTTGCAAGAGCAATTTGGTATGGCTCAGACCTCATTATTACAACATAATACATAGATACTCAATATATACAACAAATAGCTCGACATATTGATCTAATTTTGTGCAGCTTAGATTGCAACGAAATCTTGTCATACTTGAAAGTGTTTTCCTGCTTTTGTTTACATGAATCATGAATGAACATCCTGATAGACAAGTGCTTATACTTTTTGCTCCAATTATTAAGATGCCTATAACCCATACACTTTGGATTCAATTCCTTTAACTCGAGAGCAGACAACGATGCTTCTTTTGCCTACAATAGAACATGCAAAAGTGTTCTCCATTTTTTCTGACAGTTCATTTTTTCTGCAGTTACTGCAGATAGCAAGTCCAATACGATGTCGTTTTGAGACGGAAATCATAATGTTTTTATAATTTTAATTTATTTCAGTGTTATTATAGTCTTTATAATTATAATTTTTTAATCTTTCAATCCCAAAACGATGTCGTTTTGAAAATAAATGCAAATAATTTATCTGGATTAACTGCATAAATATTTTTCTGTTTTTTTAAACAGTATTTTCATTATATTATAAAGAATTTTTTACCTGAATAATGTCCATAATCCATATGCATTTAAATTGATGAATATACTTTCATAGGGTTTGCGTGATTTGTTAACAACAGCCACTTATAAAATAATAATTTCAATGCTAATGATTTTGTAGCTTACAAAACAAGCACTTCTCATTCAAATTTTTTTCATTTTTCTTCCCTTCATGAAATGCATTCTGTAATTTGGTACTTTGGTTGATCCAAATTTTCATAGTAAAATTACAATACTACCCTCGACGATCAAAACAATGTAACATCCGCTTTTGCTTTTAGTTGTCCTGAGGTAGTGGTGTAGGTGTGCAATGCCATGAGTGGCGTTAACGTCGTTGCTCCAAAAGCACTATCAAATGGGCTTTTCTGGGTCTTTATGGCAATTAAAGTGGGATGCATGATCTCGTGGCTTCTTATATGGCAAAAAATATACACGCTTATATTATCTTATATTTTTATTTCTTACAATTTATTTTATGTTTTTTTTTGTTTGCATATTTATATTTTGATTTATAAAACATAAGTTTAATGTACTTAATTTAAGTGCCAATAAATTACTAATGCATTATTAATTAAAAGTTAACTGATATGATCAATTTGTAATTAAATATTTCAATTTATTAGCCTTATACACGTCATCATAATATGCCAAATTTACGCAAGAAAAAAAAAAAAATATATATATATATATATATATATATATATACGGGGTAGGATCATTTGACACCGGTGTCAAATTTAAAGTTTGACACCTCATCTGAGAGCCGTTAGATCAAAAAAGATCAATGGTGTCACATGCTTACAAATCAGAGTCGTTGATCTTTTTTGATCTACCGACTCTCAGATAAGGTGTCAAACTTTAAATTTAACACCCGTGTCAAATGATCCTACCTATATATATATATATACATATATATATATATATATAGTAGGCAGAAATATTTTTTTTCTTCTAACTTTGCCACTTCAACGTATATAAGAGCTATGAGTCAGCCCATAACGTGGAGGGAGCATTATTCATAACCAAATGACTGGGATCAAAAGTGGGTCGAGCTGGTCTATAGGGGCTTATGGTCTAACCTATATCAGGTCAGATTTGATCTATTATATATAGTCAAATAGATTAGGCTTGGACTTTTAAAGAAGTCTATTTAGAAAGTAGGTGATAGACTTTTTTTATATGCCGGGCCTATAAGCCTACAGGTCGGCATATATTATATTATTTATTTTAAATAAAATAAAATAATATTCTTCATAGTAGTACCAAATGGTGATAGTTCAGTTGGTGCATGTGAGCTAAGTAGGTTATGAAAGGACCTAGGTTCGTTCCCTCACTAATACTATCTTTGAGGGGACAGGATCCGTTTACAAACTTTTTTTGCAATTACACTAAGTAAGACCGGTCGTACACTGTGTGATTAATGTAGGACCGGTCCTACTTAGTGTAGTTTGTAAACAAAAAAGTGTGTAAATATAATCTGCCCCATTTTTGAGAGTGACATAAGATATATATCAATCTCTACAGTACCATTAAAATCAACATTATTGATGCCTATCGTTCTATCTTGGCTGAAAATACCATCCAAGCGTTAATATACGACGAAGATTGGCTACGTAATAAGTACAACTTGACAAAAGGTATAAATTTAATCAATTGAAATTGTTTTATAATTTAATTATATTTAATTAAATTTTAATATAAATTTGACTTTATTTTTTATATAAGAGGAACCAACATCTCAATATGTGAGATTACCTATATGAATCTGTCAAAAGATTTTTTGTTTGTTAATCTTATTTTTTTTGTTTCTATTCTTTGTTTTTGTTTTTTGTTTTCTACATTTTCAAATTGTTTGCTAACTTATGTAATCTTGGAGTTGTATTTGTTGGGGAGAGAAGATGAAGAGAAGTTTTTGGCTACTACAAGCATCATGATGTTTGTTGGATTTATGTAGTTATTTTAATTTACATAGTATAGATTTGTTTGTTGAATCTGAGGAAATATATGTTATTTAATTTGAGCATTTTACATTTGAAAGTGACTTAAATGCAAATTGTGATGAGTTTTGTTGTGATTCATGGTTCTGTTTGGACGTTGAAAATTTGATTTTTATTTCCACAATAGAATTTGAGTATTTTGTGAAGTTGATTCATGGTTCTTCTTAGAAGTTAAAAATTAACAGGCTAACAGGTCAAGCCAGACCATTTTTTTTTTTATAAACGAGTCAAGTCAGGCTAACAGTTAGACTAGTACTAGGCTCGGGTCAGGCCAAATTAAAATTTTTTGACATAGACTTGGACTTTTCAAGGCAAAGCTCGGCCCAGCCCAGCCTACTTTCATCCCTACAAATGACAAATTAACCCTGCAAACGTATTGACGTGGCATGCATTTAAAAGATAAAGATTGATTGTACATGAATTTTTTTTCTTTTATCATATTCTAATTTTATTGTGGATTTTGGCTGGTTAATGATTCAAATTTATACATTTTCTTTAGCTAAAATGTATCACTGAAAATGATTATAATATAATATTCTCTAAATAACATATATCCTCCTAATTCCTGAAATCATCAAAACAATTACGAAAAATTAACTTAAAACATTCCAATAACCAAAACAATATTAATCCTAGCTAAATGGTTCCACTTTTTGTCATCTTCAACAGCCCATTTATCGCCTATAAGTCTCTAATATAATTAAGCAAAAATACTTAAAATAATTGCTCTATTTATTTGAGGAACATATTTCCGTCTTGCCAAGATTAGTGGTGGGAAGAGACAAAGAAAAGGTTTTGTTCCTCCTAATTGAATGTGTTGGAATATGAGTTATAAACTTATAATTCCATAATCCATGTGCGCACTACATGTTTGAAACACTCTAATATCATCTCATAAATATTGTCTCCATTTAATTATTATTACCCGAACAATCTAAGTAGCCAAGAGATACTAATATATTATATACATTAATAGGAGACAAATAGGCTTGGTTCATTGCTTCACAGGTCAGGCCAATTTATAGTTTATAAATACAAACTATGGTTTCACTAAAATTTGTTATATTTAAAACATAAAACAAGAAGCTAGGAACATTGAAGCCGAAAACAAGGCTACCTCAAACATTTAAGATGCACCTAATATGAAGACATTTTTTTTGGGTTTCTTTTCTATTTTTTTATTTTCCCTCATAACATCCAAATTATGCATCTCAGATCCACCTACTCATAGATTTCCCCGTGTCCTATTGACTAGGTGCATCTAACTTAGTGTTCTCATTTGAACCATTTGTTGCTTGTTTCCTCAAAATTGTTCCACTTCTCAATCTGTTAACATGATTTGAAGATTTACCCATTGTTTCTCCTCATTGTTCTTATAATCATTAAATATTTAAACGTGACGCTATATATCCAGTCAGATGTGGCTAGGAGGTTCAATGAAATGGTCCAATACTATTTTCCTTCGTCGTCTTGTCGTTCATTAATCCCATCCATACTTAATCTCGAGTAATATTAGGAGCCATAAAGGCCACAACATCCCAATATAAATTAAGAGTTCAAATTAAAATCTTAACTAGTAAGAAAACGCGTCAAATATGCATACACACAATCCCATAAACTAATCAGTAGCACAAAACCGTTAGCCTCCAGTCATCATCCGAACAACAAAATAGACTTCCAGCTAGGTCTTAACAATATAGCTCACCATCAAGATGTTTTTTTTTTTTTATAAAAATGGAGGGCCATGCCCAGAAAACCTAAACAGGGAGATGCGGCATGTCTATGCATGCCAAGAGGTATTTTGTGTAAAGGGTTAGATTGAAACACATGTACAAGGGAGCCTTTAGTTGAGGAGACATTTTTTAAAAATGTAATTACTAGTGAAATGGTTGGAAAGTGAGTTTGGTAGGAAAATGTAAAAAAAGTTGTTTGGTTGACCGAAATATTACCGGGGAAATTTATTTAAATTTGCAAAATCTATGTTCGGGAGAAACTTCGCACCTGTTTTTTCACTTCTCCAGTTATCTCAAAATACCACATCTCAAGTGGTATTCTGTAACAGTGAATTTCATCCAAAAATCAACACAGAAGTCATTTCTCCATCTATCCTATTTGTCTAGTATTTTTTAAAAAAATCTGAACCAAACGTGATATTCTCCAATATCCACTTACACTTTCTCATTAATCACAAAATAAATCTTATACCAAACACTAAAATCAATCAGAAAGCATATCAACCCGTTACACAAAGGTGTTTAGCTGATCGAGTCCAGAAGCAGAACATGCCGCATATTATAAATAGAGAGGAAAATATTCAAGTACATTCATCTTTTTATTATATTTAAACTCATTATTTAAATACTGATTTAAGTGTATGAAACAACCAGATTTTGTTTAATTTGAAAAAAAAAATACAACAAAAATTTAAATTTTATTTATTTTTCACATGAAAATTTTTACACTGTCAATAAATTAAAAAAAAATTAACCAGTAAAATTATTTAAATTAAAAAATAGTACTACCAAAAGTTTTTTAAAAAAACTTTTAACAAAAACTTTAAAGTATTTTAAACAGATGTTAATATATTTTTCATAAAAAATTATTAGGATTGGTCTAGTGATCAAAGATTTTTGATACTTTGTATGAGAATATAGGTTTGGATCTTAGTAGCATATGAGAATATAGGTTTGGATCTTAGTAGCAACATTATATATAGGGCTTATCGTTTCTCAAGTTACTTGAGATAATTTTATATCCGCCTACTAAATCATAACCATACAAAGATGGATCAATGGTGATAAAGGAAGAGAGAGAAAAAGAGAATCATAACCATTAAAAGATAAATCAATTAATATAAGAAAATAAATAAATAAAATGACGTAATTTTGAAGTGATTAGAAATAAACTTATCTTAAGCTGGTTGACAAATGTTTTTCCCTTCTATATAAAAAATTATAGGGTTCATTAACAGTTTTTTTTAACTGTTAATACTCCAAAATTACGGTTACACATAAAGATACATAAAAACATTTTTCTTTTATCTGAAGTGAAATTACTGTTCCAACTTTAATGTATGATTCCCTGAAAAACTAAAATTATTTCATTTTATTATATTTCTGATTTAATATCAGAAAAATGTTTCTGCAGTTACTGTAGATAATTTATCTGTATTTACTCTCAAAACAGCGTCGTTTTGGTGTTGAAATATTAAAAAATTATAATTATAAAGACTATTATAACACTAAGATAAATTAAAATTACAGAAACATCTTGATTTTCGCTCAAATATGATGTCGTTTTGAACTCAAAGCAGATAACTTATCTATATTTACTCAAAAAAAAATGAACCCATAAGTAAGTTTGAATTCAACAGTTGAGAATTTGAAGCCTTATAGGAAGGAGCACTATCAGTACTCTTGGCGGGGATAGTTTAACACTCAACATGTGTGGAGCCACATTAGACAATAAATTTTGGTTTTATGTTCAGCATATAAAATTAATATATAACGGCATGATATATAATATAATTAATGAAACTAAAAAAATCATTAATCAAAATGAGATGATCATTCTGTTTATTTTTATAGATCAAATAAACAAATTATTATTCTGGCCAAGTAAAGGCAAGAAAGGGACAGATGAAATTACGGAAATTCAAAAGACAATTAAGCTAAAAATTAATTGTCATTGTTAAATATTTTTTTAGTGTGCATGATTATAAATAATAACAAAAAATGACATGAACATTAAAATACAAACACAAATGGCAATGAACTTATAACCAAATGTTCAGTGTCCAACTCTTTAAGATTGGACGAGGAAGAATCACTACACCCCCTCTTTTTGCTTTATTTTATTTGCGTAAGAGCTCGAGGGTACGATTAATTCCTGTTTAAAACTTATTAATTAAGGATTTCAACTTTATTTTGATTATTAGTCATATGATATCATTTTTAATCATATTTATTAATTACAAAAAAATAGGATAAGTATGCCATATATTTTAATCATATTATAAATTATTTTCATCTACCAAGTTAGATATTGTTCTTTTTATTATATTTATTAATAACATTTTATTTAAATAAATTTGAGGTTTATAACAGTGAAAGTTCAACCCATTAATAATTTATCATAAAAAAATTTAGGCCCTTTAAGAATATTTCACTCTAAAACTTTGACCACATAAAATTGAAATTTAAAAAAAAAAACAAAAAAGCAACTTGTGGTTTAGGTAAGGGATTAAAACAATCGAGAAGAAGAATAAATAAAAGGGTACTATTGACATAAGGAAGTGTCTATGGATATCTATTCTTTCCCATAAAAAAATAGAAAAATTGGTCATTGGTTATACCGAAGATTGGGGTTTTTTCCATAGGCCATAACCATTGAATAAAACGACACACAACTTTCTATTTCTCGGCATATGATTCCAATCTGCACCTTAGCACTTAAGCTGTACACATATAAGTCACGCCCTCATGGACCCACATTATTCCAATGACTTCATTTTTTTAGAGTATAAATAATTTTTAGCAACGAACAATTTATATTTAATCATGTATTTTATTTTATTTTTTAAGTGTTTGATATGATGGATCATGTTTATGTTATTTCTGTGAGCCAATAAAGTTTATGGAGGAAATAGTTGCATGTGGTGGCATATAACCGTGCACAAACAAGATATTATAAGCTAAAGGGATATGTGTGTGTACAGTGATAATTATAAGGAATAACATTTCAAGAAACATACATATGAGATTTAATCTTTTATTTATAGGGATTTTTACTTAGAGGTGGATTAGGCCCATTTCTCATGGTTATAAAGGGGATCAATTACATGGGTCCAAAATAATTGCCCCCTAGTCTGGTAGTCTAGGAGTTTTGATTGTCGTGCTGAAGTATTTGTCTTTTTGCAAGGCACTTAAGAGGGTGACCGAGTTCATGAGTCCTGGACTTGGGCTCTTGAAGTCGGCTTCCTGACCATAACATTAGTTGTTGTGTCATTCTATGATTCCGACGATTGGGAGACCTTAATTGGAGTATGTTTCTGCTCAATTCCTTTTTATCCTGGTGAAGTTGTCTGCCTGTGACGAGCTTTATAGGTCGGTTGTATGCTGAGTAAGTATTGAGTTTCCTGGATGAAAAAGTTCCTTTAGAGGAAGATCTCCTTTGGACGGCACCCCTTGAACACCTAGGTGGGGTCATTTCCATCCTCATACATTTGTTTGTTAGCCTCATGTCCTGATGTTTTGAGGTCGTCCTATGATACCATTCTGGAGAGGACGAACTAAAAGTTGGGTTGTCCTAGTGTGTTTCGGGATGCTCCTTTTGTGTGATGGTTGACTACCTCTGTGTTTGTCCTGACGGTTACGCATCACATGTGATGTATTCTCTTTGGTGGGATGTGCATTAGGAATGGGGATCATGCAACAGCCCTTCGCCTTTTGTGTCATATGAAGACCTACCGTGAAGATGCCTCATGTCACCTTTTTGTCCGTTATGAAATGATTGTTTTGCCCCCGATGTTGTGTTTTGACCTTTTGTTTTTGTGTCTTGCTATGTATGCATATATAAGCTTTACGCATCCTTCACCTTCCCATTTCTTTGCTTTATTTCTAGCGTCTTGTATTTCTAGAGGGCTTACTAGAGAGTTCAAGCATTCTCTAGATGCATTCTGATACTTGCTTTCTTCTTTCAACACATATCTCCTTGCATAATATGCAGTAGTTGTTAGAAGCTGTACCGTTGGGATCTATAAGCCCATTATGTTCCCTTTAGGGATGAGTCACTGTATGGGAGATACCCTTAGCTTAGGTACAGACCAGGCTAAGAGGTATTATGCCAAGCAATAGCAAGACAATAAGTAAGTGTAGTAAGCAATAGGACTCAAAGTAAATGGGCAATATCACGATACATAAGATACCTTTAAGTTGTGCCCATGGGGGCTATTTATAGGGAATATGGTGTGGGTTGGTAAGGAGAGGTCAACCCTCCTTGGGATGTACTCCCATGATAGCAGTGTTGGGCGTGTTTGGCGCTGCCTTTTGGGCAGCGCTGCGTCTTCTATCTGGCGATGTCAGCACTGGGCAGAGGGTAGTTTTCCCTTTATGGTGCCTGTGGCTGGCGCCTTTGGTGGTTAGCATCCCAAGGTGGGGCATTTCAGTGTATCCCTTGGACATGCTGCAAGGTTGGAGGGCGCGAGAATCCACGTCAGCCCTTAGGGCTGACGTGGGTTGGGGCTGAGGATTGGGCCTGGCCAGGTGGGCTGTACCAGTGTTTGGGCCATCCGAAACAGGAGCCCCCCAGCTTGGTAGCATGCGTTGGATGGTGCCAAGTTATTGTCTTTGGGCGTTATCTTTTGGGAGATTCATGAGCGGTGTCGCCGCTTTAATATCGTAGCTGACCCGCGTTGGTGCCCAGTCGTAATTACTGGGCATTCTTGGGCTGATGTCGCCCAAATTAGGATTTTGGGCTTCTCTGATTGGAATCAGAAGACCAACGATTTTGTCCCTCATGCTTCCAGGGGTACTTCAGGTCTTTCGTCCTGCTGACGCGAAGGGTGTCTCTTCGATTTCCGTGCACGTTGTAATGATGGAGAGTCCATCATTACAAGCAGTTGTATTGTTTCGAGACACGACGTATTAATGCGACGTGCAAGGTGTCATATCACCTTGAAATTACTATCATGGCCCTCATCTCAACCGCCAGTTAATGATGGTTACGGCATCTGACGGTCGGAATGTCAAGGGGTAAGCCGTGTGAGTGCCACGACGTGATTGGTGTCATATCATCTTAAAATTACCATCATGCCCCTCATCTCAACCGCCCGTTAAATGACAGTTATGACATCAGACGGTCGGAATATCAAAGGGTAATTCGTGCGAGTGCCACCTTGCGCTCCTTTCTTCTTTAAAAGAGGAACATGCTCTCGTTTGGAGGTCTTCTTTACGCTGGTTATTGGTATATTGTTGCTTCTTATTACCCTGCGCTTCTTCTTCCTAACCTTAAAGCTTCTTCACCGTTCGCATAACTTCAAAGGTATAGTGCCTCACTCTTTCTCCTTTGATATTCTTGTGCTTCTTGGTACACCATTTTTCCTTCTTTTCTTGGGCATGGTAAGAGCCATGGACCTTCCTGGGTTGGGGGTAGAGGTTAAGGAGGAGGAGTTTGATGAAGCTTTCGACTCATTCGACGGTTGTTCAGTGGGGCCAGCTATGCAGGAATATCTTGCTAAGCGTGGAGGGAGCAGCAACTTTCCCTCCTACCGTTCTTTGGTCCCCAGGGTGGAGTCATTGCCCCATGGTAGGATTCCAGAACTTCTGGGTTTCTCTGAAGATGAGATTCAGAGTCTCCTGCCTGAACGGGCTTTAGGGCTTGTGCTTCCCTACTTGGGTGAAACATCTGGTTCTCGACCGCGTGGTAAGCGTATGGATCCAGGGGGTGAGAGTGCTTCTGGGTCTGGCAGGCGTCCGCCAGCCAGTACTTGAGGGCGACGGTCTAGGGGTCCCAGTGAGGGATTTAGGGCTCGCCCTTCCCATCGTCGTGGTTCAGGGTCTTCAGTTCGGGCGGCTAGACGAAAGGGGGTTCTTACCGCCATGTTTCACAGCGCTCTGCCTTGGGGGTAGGGCGACTTGTTCAGCCTTTGTCTTCAGTTAACCGTCTTCCACAAAATCGTCCCATAGAGTATTATTATAAGTCTTCCCGTCCGACTGTTGACTCTCGTGTTGATTTGAGCACCTCTCGGGGCCATATACCCAGTCTTTCTTCCTCTTTTCATCGCCGTAAATATGACGAGTCTACGAAGAACCGGTTAGGTAGATTTCATCCTGAAGATGGTCGCCTTGTGAAGTATGGTGTGTGGGACGCCATATACGAAGACTTGGGGCTTTATAAGATACCGCGTGCTTGGTGGCCTTCTTCTTTAAGCTACTCAGATTTTTATTCTTCATGTTCTTCAGAAACTTCTGATTCTGATGGTAAGTAGTTTGTGTCCGCATTACTTTTTCTTGTAGTAATCAGTAAGGAGGGCGTTGGTGATTACAGATGTGGGGGGTAGGGCGAGGTGGCATCTCTTTTCTCCTCGCAGTGGTCTTCTTGGCTTTGGTGAAGTATTGAGGATTGACTGTGTGTTTATCACTCCCAGGTAGGATTCTTTCTTGACTAATGGAGGTTGTTCAATCGGAAAATTGCCTCGAGGCGAGGGAATGGGTTGACCCGGAGATTGCTACTTCGTCATCAAGTTATGCTGACCAGGACACTTTGCGTCGCCACTACAATTCTGAGCCGAGTTTCATACTTAGTGAAAATGGCGCTCATGAGGCGGAGTGGCAGACGTTTGCCGTTATGAGGGAACGACGGGCTTGTGACGCGCCCAGCAATGCGGCGAAGTCTCGGTGGCGTTTCATGGTTTACAAGACTCACTTTACAGATCAGAAAGTGAGGTTTCCGCTAACTGAGTTTTAGATGGGAGTGTTATCCCACATGCAGGTTTCACCTTCACAATTGCATCCGAACGCTTGGGCGTTCGTTCGAGTTTTTGAAAGCATATGTCGGTACTTCGGATGGGGGTACTCTGTTCGGTTATTCTTTTATTGCTTCCAGGTGTCTCCCTCGAAGAAGAAACTTGGATGGGTGTCGTTAAAGGCGGGAACTACGGTATGAGTGATATTTGCTCAGTATGCCAACTCGTACAAGAATTGGAAACACACTTTTTTTTGGATTGAACCCACGTTGGGCGAGGGAGAGCTTCCTTTCTTTATTGATCCGGCGAGCAGAGAGTGCAGGTTTCTCCTGTATTGGACTAAGGCCCATTACAAGACGCCCGCTGGTCAGTATTCTTCGGCGTTTGGGAGTTTGACTCCTGAGGAGGTAAAGGTGGTTGACTGGTTTGTGGAGGTAAAAGAGATTTTGGATCGGTGGCCCACGAAGCAAGTATTGTGTCATGGAGGTGTGGTGGCATTTTGAGTGTTTTTTTTTGTGGTGATCTTTTCTGTCGCTTCCAATGCCCTCCTTATTTATGCAGCTTTTACTAATATTTCTTTAATTCTTGTAGTCGGATCAATGGCGGCGGAGATGCTGAAGCTTGCACGCGAGGCGGCGGCGAGGTTGAAAGCCAAACAAGGCGATGCTCCTCAAGTTCGGCCCAACCCTGTTGTGAGGGATGCGGATAAGGGAAAAGCTCATCAAACCGTGAACAAGAAGACCAAAGTTCGTTCTGCTGCGGACATTCTCGCAGGAGAGCTGAGGAAGAGGGCCAATCTTCCTATAATTAAAGAGCCTACGGGCGTGGCCGGTAACTCCTCCGCGAGCGAATCAACTCTGGGATTCGGATCGTCTGTCGTGGGGATGCCTGGTCAGAAACGAGGTGCAGGAGTAAGTTTAACTCCGCCTCGAGCTTCGATGTCTGCACGCCATGAACCTTCATTAGGCGGGCACTTAAGAGGTAGTACCTGCGGGAGTGACCGGGCGGTCAACCCTCCTCCATCCCAAGGCGACCAGGCCCGTGTGACTTCTAGAGCTGAAGATTCCCCTCCTGCTGCTGCAATTCCTGTTAGCAGGGCCTTAACCTTGTCAGAAAGGGACCTTGTTAGAGGATTTCCTAACGTTGGTCGCCCAAAGATGGTGGCCCCTTCGCGTCTAGATCGGAAGCAAATTATGGATTGTACCCAAGTGGTTGTTGGTCGTATCCTGGGGATGCAGGAGATCACCCTTGCTATCGACGAGCAGTGCTCTTTGCAAGAGAATCGCCTTGATGAGTTTGGGCGACAAGTGGAAAGTCTTACTGTTGATGTTGGGCGTCTTGGCAAGGAGATTGCTGACAAGAACAGCTCCATTAACTCATTGTCTGAGCGGCTGAAAAAGTCAGAGGGCGATGTCAAGCAGCTGTCTGACGAGAAAAATGGCCTTAATAAGTTGTTGGAGGATGCCAAAAAGGAGAAAGGGGTTCTCCAGGTTGAAAAGGATAAGCTGGCTGCCGACTTGTTTGCCATTCAAGGGGATCTTCACGCCAGAGATGAGGACTTTAAGAAGGCCTCTGGGCAAGTAGAGAAATTGGAGGAGGCTCTTGCGAACCTGATGTACCTTTCTTTTGACTACGCCTTGAAGCAGGTTTCTGTTAGGTATCCTAACGCCGATCTGACTGGCTTTTCTCCCGATTATGAGGTCGAGGATGGCAAGATTATTCAACGTCTTGATGGTGACACCGTCAAGGTGATTAAGGAGGCGCCAGAGACTGACAATAATGAAGGTGCGCGGGGAGTGCTTCCGGCCTCTGATGCGGATAGTGAGGATGGACCTGAGGAGGGCGATACTGAGCTCGGCGTGCCCACCAAGACTGTCATTGAGAATGTGGTTGATCCTATCGTGGTGACTGGTGGTGATGCTGCTCGGTCGGTCGTAGCGGTGGATGCATAAGCTTTGGAGGAGGGTGTCACTGATCATGCGCCACGCGTTGAGGCGGCCAAGGCAGATTTATAGACTTGGACTTAGGCCCCCCTATATAGACCCAATGTAATTTAAACTTGTATGGTTGCCATATCAACCAAAGTCTTGTAATTTGATCTCCTAATGAATGACAAGTAATTTATATTTGCTGATGAACTTCCTTTCCTTTCTTGCTTTTAGGCTTTCTTCTTTAATATTCCTTTTCGTAAGTTAAACGGGCGTTGGGTGGGGGTGAGGACCGTCCCAGTCCAACCGCGGCGGGGGTGAGAACCATCCCGTTTGTTGGGCGTTGGCTGGGGGTGAGGACCATCCCAGTCCAACTGCGGCGGGGGTGAGAACCATCGCGTTAGTTGGGCGTTGGCTGGGGGTGAGCACCATCCCAGTCCAACTGCGGCGGGGGTGAGAACCATCGCGTTAGTTGGGCGTTGGCTGGGGGTGAGGACCATCCCGTTAGTTGGGCGTTGGCTGTGGGTGAGGACCATCCCAGTCCAACTGCGGCGGGGGTGAGAACCATCCCGTTAGTTGGGCGTTGGCTGGGGGTGAGGACCATCCCAGTCCAACTGCGGCGGGGGTGAGAACCATCCCGTTGTAGTAAGCAATAGGACTCAAAGTAAATGGGCAATATCACGATACATAAGATACCTTTAAGTTGTGCGCATGGGGGCTATTTATAGGGAATATGGTGTGGGTTGGTAAGGAGAGGTCAACCCTCCTTGGGATGTACTCCCATGATAGCAGTGTTGGGCGTGTTTGGCGCTGTCTTTTGGGCAGCGCTGCGCCTTCTGCGTCTGGCGATGTCAGCACTGGGCAGAGGGTAGTTTTCCCTTTATGGTGCCTGTGGCTGGCGCCTTTGGTGGTTAGCGTCCCGAGGTGGGGCATTTCAGTGTATACCTTGGACATGCTGCAAGGTTGGAGGGCGCGACGTGGATTGGGGCTGAGGATTGGGCCTGGCCAGGTGGACTGTACCAGTGTTTGGGCCATCCGGAACAGAAGCTATGTGAGCTTGCTTGTCTTTTCCCTTTTCTTCGAAAAGAAACTTCACTCCTTTTATACACGTGGTCATGGGTTTGGTCTCCACGAACGGCATCAATGTTTGATTCTGATCGAGTTTATGTTGGATCTGTGAGCTAGTAGTGTTTATGAATGAAACAGTCACATGTGGTGGCAAATTACTATATATAGACAAGAGGCTAGAAGCCAAATGGTGTTTGTGTGGGCGCATAGTGATAGCTTTAAGGAGTATGGTTTTAAGATATGAGGAAGGTTATACTTACAACCTTTTTTTTTTACAACCTCTTACAATCATATCTTAACACCGTTGATTTTCGCCAATCAACAGTTATTATTTTCGCAAATTAAACTCATTAATTAATTATTAATTCAAAATAAATAATAACCGTTGATTGACGAAAATCAACGGTGTTAAGATATGGTTGTAAGAGGTTGTAAAAAAAAAGGTTGTAAGTATAACCTTCCTCTTAAGATATATATATATATATATATATATATATATATATATATATGTGTGTGTGTGTGTGTGATCAACTTACATCGGTGTAAGAATAATAAGTCTTATACTAAATCTTAATCATTGATTTTCGTACATCTAATGATTGTAATTTATTAGGTCCCACTCATTAATTAATTATTAATTCTCAAAAAATTACAAATGTTAGATGCATAGAAATAATAGTTAAGATTTGATGTAAGACCTATTATTCTTACTCCAATGTAAGTTGATCGTGCCCTATATAGGGATATGGTCAACTTACATTAATGTAAAAATAATAAGTCTTATATTAAATTTTAACCGTTGACTTTCGCGCATCTAATAATTATAACCATTTATTTATAGTGGATTTTAGGTAGAAATGAAAAATCCCATCGTAGCTAAAAAAAGAGGCTATTACGTAGGTGCAAAACATAAAGTATTAAATATAATAAGTTGTTTTTTATATTTATACTTCAATGATATATAATTAATTATTGATTATTAAAATATGGGAAAAATTTTATTGATAAATTTTTTTGTTACAAACTAATAAACTATATTAAATCTGACTGGTTATATGTTTGTAAGTTATTAAGAAATTTTTTTTATCAATATAACATCTCCCTTAGAACATAAGAATTATTTTAAAAATAAAAGTTACTGAAAAAAATTATGGTATAGCGATAATAACATGATCAATCGTAAGACGTTGCCACTTGGCTCTAGATCATTGCTAGACGTGGTGATCTCACCATTCGTACAGTCTCACCGAATGAAACTAAAAACCGAAGGAAGCAGTACCTACGAATTACGAAGTCCGTTTTGGACAAGCAGTTATGAGTTTTAATAGGACCCACCTACGACCCTGACTATTATGTTTTTTTTTTTTCACTTTAATTATATAAATTTAATATTAAAAGACCCTCTTACTGTAAAACGCAATTTAGCTTTGATAATGACCCTCCAATGAGCCTGACTCTGTCTTTCACTCTTATTATGTGCATTTCTCTTTTCTTTTTTATCTCTCTTTCCCAGTGGTGGATCCAGTTTTTTATAACATGGGGTGAAAATAAAATTTTAAAATTATTATTTTTTTATTTTTTGGTGTGGCTAAAATTATAAATATTATTAAGACTAATAGAAGATATTAATTATTATAAATATTTTTGATAAAGAGGCTCACTATTAATATTAATAGTCTATTATTATTAAAAGAAATTATACATAAAATAATAAAAAATTAAAATTTAAGGATAAGCGGTCGCCAACTCCTCTCTTCGGTATTCCAAATAAATAAAAATAAAAATCATGGCTCGTCAAATTAACTTAAACCGTGGATTATTGTAGATAATAAGATTTGTCTTGGGATACCAAAAAAAAATAAAAAATGTCTTGGGTCATGAATTTGAAAATCATTTTTGTGCTTTTATTGACCCTGTCAGTCTGTCAGTTTACATTTGAAAATTTGAGAATGTATTTAAACATTTTTGGCACATAATGGGATTTAAACGGAATTCTCAATTATTATTACTTATACATTTTTTTTTGGTGTGTATGAAAGAAGAAGCTTTGTGATATTCTGATTGTTTCAAAAATATCATAATGACTGTTTCATCTGCAACGTGAGAGTTATCAATTGTCCTGGTTCATTTTAACGCCTTGATGCGTGTTCTGATAGTTGGGAATTCCAAAATAGCAATATAAATGAAGGACAGCATTTTAATATTGCCGGAATTTTTATTTTTATTTTAAAAGGGGTTTTTTTTACCCCAAAAAAAAAAAGGGTTTTTAATAATGCAAGGCATGGAGATTGGCGTGGAAGTCATTACCTATCAATACACACTTACACAGTATTATCAAAGTAAACAAGTAAAGCAAGAAAAAAAAAATTACGATAGCTGCCATGATCGCATGTGCATTAAATAATTTACTGAGTTGATCAATTTTAAAAGTTTGCAACAAAAGTAATTATAAATTAAAACAAACACTTAGGGACGTTTGGTAGAGGATAAATTTTTTCGTGTCCGGAAATTATGATTTACGGGAATATGGTGGATAAATCACTTTCCCATAAATATTACCAAAAGATATTTGGTAGGCCAAAATATTATTAAAATTTTGTCCAAAAAAAGTGTGAAATTTTTTCAACGCCTGGGATTCCAAAAATAAAACACCTTTGGTGGGGTATTCTTGGATGACATTTTGCAAGAAAAATTGCACACAAAATAAAATTATGAAAAAATTAGATTTCCAATTTTTTTTTTAGAAACCTTATATCAAATGTGAATAAATAGAATTACCACTATCATTTTTTCGAGAATCTAAAAAAATTTCCCCTACCAAACACCCTTTTATACACGTCCATATGCAAGAAATCAAGAATTGTGTGATACCATCATTATAACATCCTTCGTTATTAATCGAGGAACATTATTTATGTATTTTGAAATTTAATTACATACATATATACATGTAATTATATCAAAGTACAAATTATTACCACCACGTTCGTGTATCAACTGGTAAGGAGTTGTTCTAGTTTAACAAGTTGTCTCTAGTTCGAGTTTCTGGGACCGCATTTGTATTAAAACTTGGCAGGGAGAGTAGGGTATTAAGTCACCCTTACAAAATACAAATACTATAACAAAAACATAATTATGGTATAGTACAAAACTTCACAACTTCTGCTTTGCACGTAAACAACATCTACTTTAGTAGAGATATGCAAAATAACCAAAACACTGAACTGAACCGTGAACCGAATTGAACTGCACTTAAAATAATCGGTTTTTAAAAATTAGTTCATGAACCAAATCAGATTTTAAAGAATGGGTTCATGAACAGAACTGGTTTTTAAAACCAGTTCAAGAATCGAATCATTTTCGAACTGAATTGAACTAATTTTTATTTCTTTTTCTTTTTTTTCATAATAGGGTCGACCCGAATCGGTTCGGAACCGAATCATTTTCGAACCAAATCGAATCAAACCGAACAGAACCAAAATCAAACCGTTTAAACCAATTCGATTCGATTTTTCAAAATATTCAGTTCAATTCGAACCATGCACACCCTTACACTTTACGCTTGTCCTCCACATTCTCCGTATATGAAAACATACAGTGTAGTGTTTTCAGCCAATACTTGGTATCCTCCATGATTTTAATCGAATAATGTTAATATCATAATATCTTGAAATAGTCTCACATCACAAATATAGAGTTAGGATCATTTTACACCAGTGTAAGTTACACTCACTCTTAATCTTGGCTGTTGATCCTATTTATATCCAATGATTCTAAATTATTAGATATTTGAGTCGTTATATGGAAGCATGTGTAACTTTGGAGTAGGGAAACACTGTGGTTAAATACCTTGAAGACTGTACGGAGATCAGTGGAATGACTGATAGAATAAAAATATTTCTTTTCAGTGTAGATTATGATGTAATCTAGACTATTTCAGATGTAATCGTGAATTGGATTTCTTTATAATTAAATTTAAAGAATGTTTTATCATATGTCTTAGTTCTTATCCGCTACGTTAGAATCTCATTATAATTCTCATTCTCTTATTTAAAATAAGAATTAATAATTAATGTGATATCCTCTATGATAGTCAGTTATAGAGGATGTTACATTTTATGGTATTAGAGCAGAAAGGTCCAGGTAAATAAAAAGCTTAAACTAGATGTTGCTTGGTATCTTGTCATAGGTTATGCATATTTTGAATTATTTAGTAATGAGCCTTATCAACTCACTACAATAAAATAATATATATAGATATATGGCAGATAAAAGGCAAGCATTTTTAACTTCTGAACGAGAAGTTAACCTAGTAACTGATGCATTTACCGGGTTGGCAGAAGCCCTTAGAGAATAGATTCTAACAAATCAGCAAATTATTCAGGAGCTAAGGGAGGATCGTGCAACCAAAAACCATACCTGTAACTCTGAAAGTGAAAGTGGACCTAGATCTCTGAATGCTCAGGGAGGACCTCATACTGATTACAATGAATTAACTGAATTCCGTAAGCATAAACATTCCATTTTTTATGGAGATTATAACCTTGAGGCAGCTGTAGAATAGGTGAAAGAACTTGAGAAAATATTCCTGATAATGGATTATCCTATTATTCATCGGGTAATTTTGTCACATATATGTTGATAGGAGAAACATAACATTGGTGGACAAATAACAAAAGATATTTCCAAAGTCAAGGAACAGAGATTACTTGGACAACCTTTAAAGATACATGGAAAAATATTTTTTACAAAGTGTAAGAAACATGAAAGAAATATAATTCCTTGAATTAAAACAAGGAAATATGACACTTGGAGAATATGTGGCAAAACTTGAGGAACTATCCAGATATTCCAATTATGTACAGAATCAACCTAATGAAGAATAGTTGACAACCAAGTTTGAATCTGGATTAAAACATAAACTCAAAAGTATGATAATAAGACATCAAATAAGAAACTTTTCTTCACTAGTAAACAGATGCAGAGACATTATGGCAAACGTGATGGAAACTGTGGAGGCAAAGGAGAAAGTCAGAAGAGAAAATTGAAGGAAGAATGATGACAACGACGAAAAGAGATTTTAGCAAGCACATGACTCAGGAAACAACTCTGCTAGCAATGAAGGAAGAGGAAATGGGAAACAAATGAATTCTTAGATTCAACTATATCCTAAGTGCAAGAAAAATCATGTTGGAGAATGCCTAACAGGAAAACGCGTGTTTTAAATGTGAAAAGTCAGGACACTTCATGAGGCAATGCCCCCAAAATCAAGGTCAGAATTCATCCAATTAATATGTAGCACAGGGAAGAGCTTTTACACTCAGTGGTTAGGAAGCGGTTTAAACTTAGTGTAAGTTACAAATTTCCATTATACATTCTCATCTTGAAGTTTTCATTCTCACTAGGAAAAAGATAGCTACACCCCAAGTTTATAGGAATTATTCTCTTTAAGTCAAAGGGAATCTATTTGAGATAAATTTAGTTTACCTTCCTATAATAAATGTAATTTTAGCATAAAATAGTTATTTGCCCACTGTGTGGATTACGGATAACTAAATAAGTTATTTAAAATTTTTCTAGAAGATATGTTGCAATGGAAGCGTGGTGAATTTTAGGTAATTGAATAACGTTATTCAGATATTTTGAATGTATGTCAAAATTTTGGGGACAAAATTTTATTTAGGAGAGAGGAAAATGTAAAATCCAAATGTTAAAAAAAAATCATACTATTCAACGATACCGTGCAAAAAGCACCGCCAATTGAGTAAGTTTGGTGCAAAAAGCGCCATGGAGAAAGTTTGGCACAAAAAGCTCCACTGTGTCTCACAAATTGGTGCATAAAGCTCCATTTACATAAAATTGGTATTGGCGCAAGATGTGCCATGTTGTGTCAGAAGTGGATGCTTAAAACGCCGTGCTAATAGATGCTGTGTAATTAGCTGGGGCATCTAGCGTCGTACGCGTGTATAAAAAAAAGATATATCAGTAGCACATGTAGGCACCCCAAGGAGACTCAAATTTTATCTGATGACGATACTTAGTAAGATTTTATCTAAAAGATAATGATTACTTAGTGAGATTTTTTTTATTTACATAGTGATTAAGTTAGCATATTATCTATATATAACTATTTGACAAAGGAAAAGAAAAAAATAGTAAGAGAAAGAGAGGAAACAAAACACAAAGAGAGAGAAAAAGAAAGGGAAACAGAGAACAGAGAGAGGAGAATTTGAGAAAAAAAACAAAAGAAAGGGAGAGAGAGTGACAGAAGAAGTAAAAGAAAGGAAACAGAGAGCAGAATTCGAGAGGAAAAGAGAAAAGAAAGTAAACCGAGAAGAGAAAAGAGAGGAGAAGAGGAAACAAAAGTATGTGGGGAGAAAAATAATATAAGAAGGTAATATTGGGAGTAAAACTTTATTCTCCTACTTTAATTCTTTTTATATATTTTATATTTAAAGTTGGTATTTAAAGTTATTTCTTTAAATGTTGTGAAGGTTCTGTTTCTCCGTCCAAATATTTCCTTATAAATCTTTTCTATTCTTTTGATTTATCTTTGATTTTACAGATTTGATTAATTTATTCATAATAGTTATGAGAATTATTAACGGAATGAATATTAAGATCATAGAACTAAGAAATTTCTTTGGTACCAAATGGATATTAAAGGAATATGTAATCTTTTACTGAATGATTATGATGTGACTGACCCATAAGGGGACTATAATGGTTATAGAATAAGGGAATCATGGCTTGAGCTCTGCCATACAGAATCTTTTACATATAGAACCTACAATATTTGGGCGCTCACAGAATTTGAGCTAAACACGCAAAGGTTTGATATAGAAACCACAAATGTTTGGGTATGTCTAAATGAAGGACCCACAAAGGTATGGTCTTATATATATTATTTTATTATTACAAATATATTTTATGAGAATGATATTTTTCACTAAGGTGACTGAATTGGTTATAGTTTGAAAACTCTAATAATACTGATATTTTATCTCACGTGTATTTATTTTTATGCTAAAATTTTCAGAGAATAAACAGGCCAGTATGTGTAACTTTGGAGTTGGGTAAAATACTATGGTTAAAGACTTTGAAGACTGTACGGAGATCAGTGGAATGATTGATAGAAAAAAATATTTCTTTTCAATTTAGATTATGATGTAATCTAGACTATTTCAAATGTAATAGTGAACTGAATTTCTGTATAATTAAATTTAAAGAATATTTTTTCATATGCCTTAGTTCTTATTCGTTGCGTTAGAATTTTATTATAATTCTCGTTCTCTTATTTAAAATAAGAATTAACAATTAATTTGATATCCTCTATGCTAATCAGTTAAAGAGGATGTTACATCCAGGTCGAATTGCTAAAGCAATATATTATCTCCAAAAAAATTATAAATTACTGAATTATAAATCAACAAATATATGTATATACATATATAATTATAAAGTGCAGAATTATAAAGTACATAAATATAAATTGTTTACGTATAAATTACAAAAATATAAATTATTCAAATATAAATTTATGAAATGAATAACACAAAAAAAATTAAAATGTGGTATCCCATCGGGACTGACTAGGGGAAGAAAATGAAAAGTAAAATAAGATAACAAAGTAACACTTAAGGGATTTATATTTTAGAAAAAGAAGTTATTCCCTTAATATTTACTTTTATCTTTCCTTATTATGAAGTTTCCCCACTCACAATTTCTTCCTTTTTCTCTTCCTCTCCCTTGGTAGAGTTTTCTCTAAAAAGTTTCAAGACCATTGACTCTTTGATTTCTCTAAATTTCAAAGTAATGACTAATGACACCTTTAGCCTTTATTTATAGGAAAAAAAATTACCATCGAACCGAACAATTGAAAATCGAATTAACCGAAAATCAAAAAAGCGAAAACCGAAAAAAAATCACAAAATTTAATTGGATTGGATTCGTTGGTGAAAATCGATCCAATCCAAACCAATCCAATAATTTTCCAACCTTACCATCTACCTACTCCAACAACGAACCAACAATCACTCCAAACGTGGCAAAATGGTCACTGTTCCCCAAAAATCATATAGCAAAATTCTTAATCCAAAACTCATTAACCCATCATGTTGGAGAAAGTGGGTTGTTCTTGATCTATGTTATGCTTCTTTTTTTTGGTAAGATACATAATATATTTTTATTACATGGGTTATTGTTGTATAATAGCTCCTCTATAAGATGAAAATTTGGGTTACTTCGTATCTCAGACAATCAAATTATAAATTTTTTGTTGGAGGTAAAAGATGGTAATTCAACTTTTTGTTGTACAATGTTTCTAGATTGCACAATAATCATCATACATACTTTACAAAGCCGATACATACAAAAGATGTGTTATTTGCACAATAATCATCATACAAATCTTAGGTTTTTCAAAAAATCAAAAATCGATTCAATCCAAACCGAATAAAATCGGATTGGATCGGATCAGATTTGAAAAAAAATTCAAAACAAATGGATGATTACATGATTAAATCAAAGGAATTGAATCAGATGATTTTTGCTTATTAAATCGATCCAATTTAGACAGTGAACACTCCTAGTTAATCTATCCAAATGATACACTAAAGAAAAAGAAAAAAACGGAAGAAAGAGCCTAACAGTCTAACAAATGAAATATACTATAAGTCTATAACAAACTAACAAATTGGAGTGATTGTTGTTTAGTTGTCCAATAAAAAGAAGAACCTTTGTGATATTGTAATTGTTTCAAAAATATCATAATGACTGTTTCATATGCAATGAAGGAGTTATCAATTGTCCTGGTTCTATTTAACGCCTTGATTGCAAGATCTGAACCGTTGGTGATTTGGGCATTCCAAAAGAGCACTATAAATGAAGGACATGCATTTTAATATTGTTGTTTTAAATAAGGATTTGTTTTTTCTGCACTTACTGCCTGCAGTAAGTTCAATACGACGTTGTTTTGGACGGAAATCATGGTATTTTTATAATTTTAATTTATTTCAGGGTTATAATTATTTATAATTTTTAAGATTTTAATACTAAAACGACGTCATTTTGAGAATAAATGCAGATAACTTATCTGCAGCCTGCAGAAACATTTTCCCCTTTAAATAATGCAAGACATGTTGTTTGGAATGACTTTGAGCCATTGGATTTGTCCTTAATTGAGGCCTCGTTGGGTGTTGATTTGATCAAGGATTCAGAAAGGGTGTGGATTGTATTTGTATATATGAATTGATTTTCTTTTTGGGTACAAACTCACACCATCTTTTGATGGAAAAAAGGCAAGTATTCTAGTGGCTGCAACTTCACAATGTCCCTAGTCAATCAAGCTGACCTAACGGCACAGTTTGATATGGGTTGGATCAATTTTCTTTACACAAAGCACGCATACTCCACCTTCACTACCCTTTCCAATCCTACATTTAAGGAAAAAAGAAAAAAAGAAAAAAAACTAAAAGATAAGGAATTCACAAGGCATCAAATTAGTCAAATTCATGAGATACCCACTATATATCATGGGCAACCCTGACTTGTCATATTGTCTTCCTAAAATTTGTGCACATAAAAAATAAAATTCTTTGATTTCATTTGAAGAAGAAAATTTACTAGTTTTGAAATTTTCAATTGGACTATCTCATTTTAACTAGTCCTATTTTTTTTTTAATAATAAATGGACTACTATTCCTTAACTTGAAAATTGATCCACCGTGTCTTGGGCTTATGGTTTGAATGATTGACTGCGAGATTCATGTGGCTGAGTCACAAGCTTCCCTGATCACCGTTGATTTAAAATCAAATTAAAAATTAACGAAAGCAAAAGCATATTACTAATGGTGGGACCTTAATATCAACCTCCCTGACCTAACAACGGTGTTGATTGAGTTTGTGACACAAATAGTCACACAGGTACTACTTCCCTATATTTATTCCTTTTTTCCCCCCGTAAAGACCCACTAAATATTCATCAACATCATGTCATCACACACAAGAGAGAATATAAAATTATGAATAAATATTATCAATTATCATCTCATAAAAAAGTTATAGCAGCATTAAGACTAAGAAAGGCCAAAAACCTCTGTTTCTTTCGCCCTTTTAATTTTTGTGTTTCTCGAGTTGCGGGGCTTCATTTTTTTCTTCTTCTTTTTCTTGGTACTCAATATTCAGTTATTATGAATTGAAACTGCTATAGAACAAAAACCGCATGGGGAATATTGGGTAGCCTTTAATTTTATTTGATGAGGATGTGAGAAATAATAAGCAAAGCAAAGAAAAGTTCATAGTCAACATGATATGTGCAATAAATATTAGTATCCCCCTATCAGTTTCTTCTAAAATGATAAAGTATACTTAACAAGTAAGGTACATATTACATAATTAAATAATAATTGATTAAAACATCAGGGATTTATAAAAAGGATAGGATATTGTGATACACAAATAATGTTACGCACAATGTTACGACTACATTTTAACCGTTGATTTCTGCCAATCAACGGTTATCATTTTTCAAATTAAACTCATTAATTAATTATTAATTCGCAACAAATGATAACAGTTGATTGGTGAAAATCAACGGTTAAGATGTGGTCGTAGGCTTTTTCACCTTTTTACCCCTTATTAATTAATTAATAACCATTTTGCCCCTGATTCGAAACTATTTATCAATCTGCCCCTCTTTAGTCGACTACCTTGCATTTTTAATCGACTAAATGACCAAAACAGACAAAAAATGGCTGCTGGGAGATTTAGTCGACTAAATCTCCCTATTTAGTCGACTAAATCTTCATATTTTACAAAATAAAAAATAAGTCAGTATGATTTTAATCGATTAAGTAGAGAGATTTAGTCGATTAAATCTCCCAACAACTGTTTAGTTGATTAAAAATGCAAGGTAGTCGACTAAAGAGGGGCAGATTGGTAGATAATTTCGAATCAGGGACAAAATAGTTATTAATTAATTAATAAGGGACAAAAGAATGAAAAAGCACGTGGTCGTAGCATATTATGTATCTGTGTAAATTTATTCTCATAAATATCTTATTAACTATTACTATCTGTTTTCTTTTTATATGGTAATCTCAAAAAGTTTTTAAATTTAATGATTCTCAAATTAAATTTTAGTATAACAAAAAGGAAACTGAAATCTTTCAAATAACAACAACAAAACACAATTAAAAAAGGAAGAAAAGAAGAGAAGGTGGGTGAAAAAAAAATAAAAAAATAAAGGAAAAGCTGAACATTTACTTCTTGTACAATACAACACAAGAGGTCACATACACAGACCTTCCTCTTTCTTTCTCTGTCTCTCTCTCTCTCTCTCTTTCTCTCTCTCTGTCTCATTCTCCATTGCACCTTCCTTTCCTCTTTTCCTCTACCATTTGTGAGATTCCTCCAATGGTCTTTTACCTTCCATTGGATTGTACAGATTCCTAGCTATAATACCCAGATATCAATCTCTGCAATTCTATTTGATTTGTGGCTGTTTATGTGAAAAACTTTTAAGGACTGTAAAAAAAAAAAAAACTTTTCTGGGTCAGGTTTCTGCTTTTTTTTTTCCCTTGCAAACTATCTTCTGGGTTTGCTGCAGAATAAAGCCTTCAATACCCACTGCAAATAAAGCTTCAAAACAACTGTTTATATTTTCAGAAAAATTTCATTTTTTTCTGAATTTTATTTTATTTTTTGGTCAATAAAATTATTTTCTCCCCCTTTTTCTGCAAATTTTTTCTTCCTATTTTTTCCCCCCGAACTTTACTTGAGGAAAATATTGAGACATGGGCAAGCAAGGACCTTGCTATCACTGTGGAGTTACAAGTGAGTTCTTGTATCTCCAAAATACAGTTTTTTTGTTTGCAATTGTTTATTAGGAGTTATTGACTTCCTTATTTTTTCAAATTTGTTCTCTTTTTAATTCAAAGTGTGTTTTGCAACCGTTGGTATGGATTGTGATTTTGATAAAAATAGAGATATGTGAAGGAAAGAGTTGCTGGCCATTGGCCAAATAATCAAACAATAAATTTTTTTGTGTAATGTTCTTCTGGCTGTTTTAGAATTCAGGAGTACAAGTATTCCTGTTGCCTATAATATATGGAGTTGAAAGTTCTGGAAAATTTTATTAGTTTTCTCATTTGATTTGGTTTGTCTCACTCCTTTGGTGGTTCTTTGTTTTCCTTGACTATGTTTGAAGTATGAACAAATGCAATTGGTGCAAAATTAAGCTCAGAATCTATTGAATATTAGTAGGGACCTGTTACTGGATAGGCAGAACAGTTATTGCTGTTGAAAGTGTTTATCAATAAGAGTCAACTCACAGTTCACTTCTTCCCATTTGGATTATATGAACATAAGAAAGAGAGAAAAAGAAAGGACGGAAATTGTGCATTTGTGCAATGTCCATAGTTAATCCACTCATGTGTTCTGAAAGGATTTTACAAAGTTGTTTTGTTGCCACTTTCTCTCTGCAGCAACTTCTCCTTGTATCAGAGGATATTGGTCCATGCACTGTATTCATACTTCAAACTTGTTACTTCCCTGCCTTATGGCTGAAAATTAAGAATCATTTGCCTTGATTATTCATTATTATATTTTCAAGCTTTCTCAATTTCAAACAATTTTTGTTCATACTGATCACCTCAATAGAACTAATCCTTCAACTTAAGCCTTAGAGATGCTCATTGTCTTTCTGATAAATTCGAAACAGTTTCCAAGTGTTGAAGTCATTGCAATTGGTCAGCACTTCAAAACTCTAGGTGCCATTGTTTGAGTACAATGATTTCAGTCCCAAAAAAATGAGAACGTTTCATTTAGATTGCCTTTACATTGATTTCATGAGTGATATTCAGCGTATAAATGCTAGTCCTTTTGGTTCCAATGCCAGCATTGTCTTCACTACCAGTCTACACATCTTCTTAATTCGAGTTTCACCCATATCTGCTTGAGGAATGTAGAGTGTAATCTTGTTTTCCTTGCAAAAGGATATTGCTATGCTTTATCTAAAATATTTAAACTGCTTAATTACTGGCAGATTGTTAACAAATCAAGCAGAAATGGCTAATTCTTTATGATAGTGAATACTTGTTGATGATGCTATTTCAACTCTAAGTTGTTTGTTTGAGTTCGGTTTTCTAGTATATCTGGGAAATATGAATATGTGGTTGTTATTTGTGTATCTAATTGGAGATAATCTATATTCTTGTTTACAAAGGTTTTTAAATTTTATAGATTACTGACAAATAAGCCTTGCAATAGGCACACCACTTTGGCGTAATGGACCACCTGAGAAGCCAGTACTATGCAATGCATGTGGATCTCGATGGAGGACAAAGGGAACACTTGCAAATTATACCCCTTTACATGCTCGAGCAGAAACTGTTGATTATGAGGATCAAAGTGTTTCCAGGGTAAAGAGCATATCATTAAATAAGAGCAAAGAAGTGAAATTTGTCAAACAAAAGCTGAACCATGATAATGCTGCATCTGGAGGGCTTGCCTATGATTACAACCAAGGATTCCGAAAGGTTGTAGATGAAGATGCAAGCAATAGATCAAGTTCAGGGTCAGCTGTATCTAACTCAGAGAGCTGTGTTCAATTTGGTGGCACAGATGCTAGTGATTTAACAGGTTGGACAATTACTGTTTGCCAATTTCATTTGAAGATTTTTCTTCTTAACTGATTATGGCAGCATGGTCCATTCTATTGAAATAGTATGGATTTTTATGACAGTCCACATTTATGTGAGCATAATCAAGAAAAGAATAATTAAATGGGGGGAAAATGAAAAAGAAATACATTGTGGAATTGCAGATCAACTGACAAGGCCTTTGTTTTACTAAAAGAAGACTTGTAAATTTTGCATCTAATTGTACATCATATCATACATATGAGTTTGCTTTTTTGACAAAAAGAAATCAAGAAGTGATTTAAAGAATTTTCCACAGTGATGGTCTAGTTGTGTCTCAAAACAATTGCAATGGCAATTTTTACAATTAGATATTGATTATCAATTATCTATTGTTAGTGTATATCTATATTCCCTAGACAATACTTTTTTGAGAGTAAAATGTCAAGTTTTGCATATATGACATACCTATCTAGTTCTTCATCATTGGTTGACTTGGATCAAGAACTTTTAATCTGTTTTTGTGCTAGATATTTAATCTCCTGCAGTAGGTACCTTTGTTTCTTTAATAAATAAAAGCAAGTAATTTTAATGTAGATAGTTTGGTTAATTTAGGTCCTGCTCAGTCAGTGGTCTGGGATGCCATGGTGCCTTCTAAAAAGAGGACATGTGCAGGTCGTTCAAAGCCTTCTTCTGTTGAGAAGCTCACAAAAGATTTATGTACAATTCTTCATGAACAACAGTCTCACTTTTCTGCATCTTCTGAGGAGGATCTTCTTTTTGAAAGCGAAACACCAATGGTCTCTGTTGAGATAGGACATGGAAGCATTCTCATTAGGCATCCCAGCTCTATAGCTCGTGAAGAAGAGTCTGAGGCTAGCTCTCTTTCAGTTGATAATAAACAAAGCTTGATGAGTGAGGCATATTCATGTTCTGGTACCAGACCTATGCATAGTGATTGCAGTGGCATGAACTTCTCATCTCAGGGAGTTAAAAAGGTCAGAAACTCTGTTGGCCAAATATTGCAACAGGAGCAACTTAAAAGGCATGTTTTCCTACACTATTTAGTCTTTCATTATTTATACTTTTCTAGTCGGTTATGCAAGAATATAATTATTTAATATGATAAAAAAGTTCTATTTTGTCTACTACTACTGAAATATTCAAATTCCTGTACTAGCATGAATTCAGTATTTTTTCCCAACAGTGGTATAGGGATGTTCTCGTGTTTATGGATTGTCTTTATACCTGTGGCTGTGCGAAGAAATATTAGAGATAAATGTGCAGAAATTGTTTTGGAGAAGTGTCAGAAAGTTTTAACTGTTCAGTAATTAATATTTCTTTCTGTTTTTAATTTCAGGTACAATTATCAGCTTGAAAAACAACAAGTTCTTGGAAATCATGATTCACCACTGTGCTTAATAAATTTAAATGTGAGTTTCATATGTGCATTAGTTTCTCGCTATTTTGATTGTGCTGTTTTAAACTTTGTCGACAAAAATATTCATCCCCAGGCTTCTAATAAGTAATAATATCATCTTTATCCAAATCAAATGTTCTATTCTAACATGAGTTTTGCATAAGAAAATATTGGGCTTAAGCTATTTGACACACACAGCATGTATACTCTGTTTTAGAATCTTTTATTAAATTCTTTATTCATGTAATTACTCGTAGATCTTTAAGGATAGACTGAAGTTCAAATATGTTCATGTTTTTGGGTCTTGTATTCTTTTCTTATTCTGCATACACATTTATAACTATATATTGGTCAGAAAAGCTTCATACCCATCAAATTGTTGATTGTTTAATGTAACTGCTATTATGTTTGGTTAGGCTGTAGTGAACTATGAGGAGTTTACGAGAAACTTGACTAATGAAGAGCAGCAGCAATTACTGAAGTATCTCCCTGTGGTTGATACTGCCAAACTACCTGATGGGTTAGAATCTGTTACTTGTGTTTGATCAGAATTTTATTCTAATTTATCATAAAATGCTCTTTTGAATGTATTTTTTAAGTCATAATAAGCCTTGAACATAAGTTTCAAGTCTGTCTTTTCAAAAGATGGGGTTGGTAAATCGGAAGTCTAAATGCTCAATTATTATAAAATGTTGTGTTCCAAGAAAATTAGAGGCATTTCATAATGCATCAGATAACCGACTCTTCAGTGAACAGAATATATTCATAGAGTCCAACATTATTGATGGGTTGTTTTGTTGTATGTGCAGCCTTAAAATCATGTTCAGTAGCTCTCAATTCAAGGAGAACTTAACTTATTTTCAGCAACTTCTTGGGGAAGGCGTCTTTGATATCTCTTTGCTGGGGCCAAAACCTGAAGACTGCAAGATGTTGAAAAGGCTTGCGTTATCTAATCTCTCACAGTCAAAATGGGTAGAATACTATAACTTCATCAAGGTTTGTTCTGGTTTATTATCTAAATATTAATGCTTTTTTGTCCATAAACCAGTTTTGGTTATTGATACTTATCAGATATCACATCCTTTTATAGGTGCAGAGATATGAAAGCAGAGCTGGAAAATCTATTGATCTGGAATCTACTGGTATGGCATCAAGTAATGTTGCAAATGGCAAGAGATTGCGTGACAGCCAAAATCAAAATTTTTCAGGTTGGCTGAAAACTTTATGTCAAACATATAAAAATAAAAATATTCATATACCTATCTTGCAAAATGCTGCATATATGTTGAGCTTTTACTTTGAGACACATCAAGTGTGTTACTATTGTCCGTTAACTAGTTAGTAACTAAAACTAGAACTGAGCTGTTGGTTTTCACTGCCATTTACAATTTAACTGAAGATTCATTCTTAACACTAATCTTGCAATTTTCAGAATTGAAGACAACAATGAGGAGCCCCAAAAGGGTGATCATAAAGGCTGGCTGTGAGGGCAAAGAAGTTGTAGAAGATGGCTCTAGCTTCAGTCCAAAAAGCCTATTTGCTTTGCCTCATGATGGTAGCTTGTTCATGCTGGGTCCTTTAAACTTTGTGGATGAGAATTCTGATCAGGATCTGCTGCTAGAGGTGCCATCTAACAGTTCTTTTCCACAGGCAGAGCTCCTGCACCCAACTTTAAGCTTTGGTGCTCAAGCCAGCACAAGTAGTAGCTCAGTATACTCACATGCTACTCATCCTTAACTAATCTTTATTAGGTTACTTGGATGAGTATGGATAGAATCTTCTTTCGTAATTAGAGTCCACATGATTTGCGTCTTAAAAACCAAAATTCCTATACAAGAGATATGATGGTTGTGCTTTTATTTCCTTGCAACCTTCTTGAGCTTTGATTTCCAAAGGATGGAAGTTGGATGGGCTTTTTTTGTATAGATTGTAACAAGTAGCATGAATGTGGAGTGATGGTCTCCAGAGTTTTGTATGCATATTATAGTTTATGTTCTGTGAATTATTTTGACACCCTTTTTTTTTTCCCTATAGAAACCTCAACTTTCATCTAAATAAATAAAAAGCAAGATGACAGCTTTATGGGATGGATTAAGAGGAACTAGATAACTATTCTGTCTAAAGTCAACTTTCAAATCGTATGTCACCCCATGGTCCATGGATTGACATTCTACAGGTACTTTGTCTACATGCATTCCTAGGTCGAGTGGTTAATTGGTAAATGAAATATGAGTGTGAAGTCTGGGCAGGAAGTATTTGGTGGTGGTAGTATATCAGGGGTCCATGTCCAAAAGTACCTTTGATACACAAGTTAAATACATATTCACACAATAGTCTTTCATACAGTATTCCTTTTAGCTTGAAGTTTGAACGGTGTATAGGCTTTGGCAGCAAAGATTGAATTCTTAAACACTCAGTTGAGGTTTTATATGTATGTGGAGATAGTCACGTGTTCCAAAATATTGATTGCATATCGGAACGTGTTGAAGCATGTTGGTGTTTGACATACATATTTTCTAAAATAGAGTACATTGCCAAATTTTGATTTCTCGGGTACAAGCATGTTAGGTTTTGGCTTAAATAGTCTAACCCTGTGTAAAATATTTTAGATCTAGCCTGATCTATTAGCCTTATAATTTGGGCCTATATAAGAGCCAAGTTTAAATTAGATAGAAGATTTTTAGGTGAATCAAATCCAACTATCTACATAGTGCCGGTGCAATGGTTGCAACATAGAAATTGCCATGTATGAGTAGGGGTGACAGTTGATGCTAGAGGTGTTTGCAATATGAATAAGATCGATTTTGAAGCAAAAATTATCTGATCCAATTTTCAAATTTGATTCAATCCAATCTGATTTTATTCGGTTTGAATTGAATCGATTTTCGTTTTTTCAAAAAGTCTAAAATTTCAGTCATATAAATCATTAACTATATCAAAATAAAACTATACAAAGCTACAAACTATTGAGAAATTCAAGTCTTCAAACTAAAATAAGTCTTAAAATTCATGAAGAGTTAAAATAGAGTAATAGACACAAAACATCCTTGGCACAGATGATAAGGAGTCTAAGTTCCTTAACCAGAGATCTCGAGTTCGAGCCTTCGTAACGAAAAAATGATTTGGGAGAACTACCCCTTTAATAGGGTCTACAAACACGAGTCATGAGTACTTGCAAAGATAGTTGTTAGATTTGATATGAAGGTTGGATGATACATAATGATGACATGTATTGGAATTCTGAATTGTATCTCAATTTGCAAATCGAAATTCAATCCAAGAATTGCGATTTTAGATTTGAAATTAAGATGAGTATGGAGAATCCAATTTAATCTAATCTGATTTCATAAGCGGTTCAAAATTTAATTTAATACGAATATGAAAAGTCCCTTGAGATTAGAGAAACATGGACGTTCAAATTCATATTACTATAAATCTGGAAAGTCGTTCAAATTAATATGTATGAAAAAAAAAAAACCACTAAAAGATAAGTAGAGAATGTCTTAAACTTTCAAACTTCGTTCAGCAACAAAGACTTGCTCCAAAAAAACAGTAAAAGATAAGTAGAGAATGTCTTCAAACTTCGTTCAGCAACAAAGACTTGCACCAAAAAAACACTGGGAATGTCTTAAACTTTCAGACTTCATTCAGCAACAAAGAATTGCTAAAAAAACACTAAAACGGAAACTTTCCGTTTCAGATGTCCAGCAGGGAAGTAGGGAACAGTAAAAAAATTATTTTTAAATTATTTTTTATTATATTTCTGAATCTTATTATACGATATGATTCATTATACAAAGTATTCAACCTTCTATACATTCGGAGCATTATGCTTTATAGTTATACTGACCGATTAATTACTTGGACAGCAGGCGTGGGAAACTATCCATATTGAAGCTTTTCACCTACAGAAGAAGACACAAACTTCAATTTCAGTTGAAGCATCCCAGAAACATATTGCTAAATAATAATAATGATATCACATTGATTTATCACATA
This sequence comes from Gastrolobium bilobum, assembly GCF_033153095.1. NCBI lineage: Eukaryota > Viridiplantae > Streptophyta > Magnoliopsida > Fabales > Fabaceae > Gastrolobium > Gastrolobium bilobum. The sequence continues at coordinate 80,435 of NW_026896367.1, read as the reverse complement.
GTGCTGTCTATTACATACACCAAATGCAGCAATATCCCTTCTACATATTCGATATCACCAAATGACAACAAGTTATTACAGTACAGAATAGCACGTGGGACATTCGAAATTAAGAGAATTTTGAAAATTGAGTCATCATATAATCGAGTGAATAGACATTTCAATCCCCAAATATTATTATTTACTTATAATTTAATTTCTGAATTTATTTGTACATACAAGTCAATATTAAGTTATTTCTTCTTAAGTGATATAAAAAAGAATAATTATATAAACCTGGTTACTACCTCATAAATAAATTCAATACAAACTAAGAATGGGGTTTCAAAAACTAGTTACCTAATTATTTACACATAAAGTGATCTTAATTCAAGTTTTGGATCACAATTACAAGTGACAGACAACATCCAAAACCAGATAGAAATTAGAATCCTACCATACTATCATCCGTTAAACAAAGTAGACAGCAAAGACAATTTGAAGTCCTTGAAAGAACCATATGCTAACAACAATAGTCAGTGTACTCAAAACAAACAAAAATCCACTAAGGATTGAACTTCATTTCCTCCACTCGGGGATTAGTAGCACAATATGAATAATATCAATTTTTACAGAGAGTTTCTTTATACTATTCACTGTGTGTTGAAGTCATCCTTGTCCGGCCACCACCTTGGACGAGGAAAAGTAATACCACGAAGCTTTGCAGCTTCCAACAAACTAACATTATCAACATAATCTTCAACTTGGCGATTGTTTTCTGAGAGAACTTTCAATACAAAAAAAACAGGACACTTCTTTTTCTCACGAACTTTCCCAGATTCCAATTCATTTGCTGCATTCTCCAAACCATCACGAATTGAGATTGGCAGCACACGCAGTCCTGGTTCCTCATCACTACTCTCTTGCCTTCTAGAAGCTTCTATGACTATAACCCCATCACTAGACTTGTTCCCCTCCACTGTGCATGGCAATTTGTCACCTTCACAAAACTCAACATCCCCAACATTTGTTTTAGACTCCAATTGAACTACTTGGGTTTCAAAATTTTCCCCACAGCCCAAGTTTTTGTCCATTGAAATTTCTCTGCAACAATTGTCCTCTTTCCCAGCGTCAACGGGTATTTGTTCACCATCAAGAACATTTTCTTGAGGTTGATGATCTTCCCCAAAATTGCAGGGACTTTCTGTGTCAGCTTCAGAAACCAGTTTCCCCTTGCAATCCCCCACACCCTCTTCGACTTTCTGCAATTGAATTCCGAAACAATCCCTTGAAGAATCAAACCCTAAATTCTTATCGGAAAGTTTCAATTTTTTCACCGGCAACTCACCTAAATCAGACAATTCCCTTTGCAAAACCCCAAATTCATCGAATTGGCACTCGGGAATCTCGCCCAGACGATCTCCTTCGACACCGTGCGAGCACTCAGCGACCAAACCGCCATCAATTTCCTGCGTCAACGGAACATCCGAAAACCCTAATTCCGAATCCCTTCCTAAATCGACGAAATCTGTTCCATCGGAATACCCACACAAATCGACAAATCCCTGGGTCCCACAATCAACATCAACGACCTGATTAATCGCGCAACGATCAACATCAACGGTCACCGTCCTTCGCTGATCGTCGGAAGTTGGCAGCGAGGATTCCTCAGGCGGCGTGTGAAAAACGTCTTGGGGGGCACCCTCCTCCTGGGACTCCGGCAGAGACACCATGACAATGCCGGCGGAAGACACCGGAAAATCGCCGTATATCGGCGATGCTGCGTTATCGTTATGAGTGTCTCCGACGAAAATGTTTCGGTTCAAGTGTTCCTCCTGTGAGGAAGATATGCGAGAAAGATTTACCATAAAAGCGTAGGGTTCATCGTCATTCGTCTCACACATATCTCTCCATTCAAATTCAAACCTAACATCTTTTTAGCAAATTTGGATCGGTTGCTCTTCCCGCGGGAACCACCAACGTTGGGAAACACCACATTCATTCTCGAAACATGGCCCACTCTAATAATTTCATTTTATAATTCGTTATATATAAGACGAAGATATTTTCTTTATTTACTACGAGGAATATATTATACTTATCACTATTTTTTAGTAATAAAAATAAATAATAGTAAATATAACCTCTCTTTTATTTTATCTATTATTTTGTTTTAGAATTGCTTTAAAAACTATTTATTCAAGCAAGCAATTTCTTTATCTATCATTTTTTAAATACATTTGGAAACCAGTTTTAAAATTAAATTAAGAAAATATTATTTCTCATATTATATTAAATTAATAAATTATCTAATACAACATAAAAAAATTAGTGGAACTCATTAAAAAAAACGAAAAAGAAGAAGCGAATTCCATCTATTCTTAATGCTTATCCCAGTCCTTCAATGATACCAATCATGTCGCCAATGGATTTACCACACAGTTTGTTTACACAGTTGTAGAATATTAATTTTTAATAATGATACTACACTGATAAAGTATTTTACAAATCTTATAAACTAGTCATTACCACTATTTATTTGTCCTTTTCTTTCTTTTTCTTCTAAAGGAAAATAAATCTTGGCACAGCTTGTCATGACTACTTGTTTGTGTTAAGCTGTTTTTGATGCGGAGGGGAAAGTTGTTCCCCGTGTTTCTCCTAGCTAAATTGTTAGCTACTTATCCATTTTTTTCATCCTGTACTAGAATATCACCAATCTTAACAAAGCCTTGAGTAACACTAACATAAAGACCATTTCGAAAGGCATTCAATATTAAGCATATAAGTGACGCGGACATTTGGTCGAGGAAAATTTTTTTGAATACTAGGAAAATAGTTAGAAAGTAAATTTGGTAGGAAAATGTAAAAAAAATATTTTGGTTGGAAAAAATTTAACCGGACAAATTAGGTAAGATTTATAAAGTTTATGTTTGGTTTGAGGTAAAATATAGATGGAGAAATAAGTGACAATTATGAAAATGTCCCTGTTTACATAAATTTACAACTTCACAATTAGTTTTCTAATACAAAATGGAGGGTCACTTTGGTCACAATTTTCATTCAGTTTTTTACTTTCTTAGTTTTCCATAAATATCACATCTCAAGAGGTATTCTTAAATAGTGAATTTGAGCACAAAATCAACTGAAATATGGTTTCCGATGCAAACTTCTTTCCTAGACTTTTTTTTCATAAACTTGTACCAAACATAGCATTTTGGGATACCTACCCACACTTCCCCATCTATCCCATCTATCCCAAAAGAAAACCTCAACCAAACACACCCTAGAAGTCCACTATTTTTCCAAATGCCATACGCGTCAATATAAATTTAATTTTAACAACATCAAGGCAATGTTGCATTGGCAGCCAAATATCAATAAAGGAGAAAGGGTATTACATTTATTTTATTTATATTCCATCTAGTATCAGATGGAAAGTACATGAATCCCCATTATCTAGTCCATTTGGCAAAAGGGCACAAACCAGCATTCTTAGTTGCACTAATCAGAAACAAATTGCATACAAAGTGCCTTATTTGATTTCAAAGTGCTTTTTTTCTTTTATATTAGTAATTAAATCTGGACCTTGCTGTCATAAGTAGCTCCGGCCTTCCAATTTCCAGGGATAGGAATCTTGGACTGCTTCCAGTAAACCCCAGCACTGCCACTCACTTGGAACCTTAAATAGAATTCACCACTTGGTGGGTTTTGATAGTCAAACACTGCCCCATAGACCCTGCGCAGGGGCATCCATTCTTTGGTGTTTTTCTGCACCATTGACAACATTTCAAGAATCAAATTCAATACAACTAACTACACATGAAGACAAGTAAAGTAATTGAATAGAAGCACTCTCAAAGTAAAACTTAAATTAAACTAACTACTATGAAACTTGGCCAATACAAAGGGTAAAGTTGATATTCAAATCTAATAATTTAGAAATTGTTATATTGAGAATAATATAAAAGGGTGCAACAAGATATTAATATAGATATACCAGGTACATCTCAACAGCAGAGACATCGTATGCTCCATCTACATAGAGAAGCACAACAGCGAAGTAGCCAGGGTTATTGCTACTTTCTTGGACATGAAACATGATGTTTTGACCAGGGTATTTACAAGACACCCTTTCAAATTCAATATCCACTACACCGTATTTGGCAAGCTCTGCAGATGCTTTTGCGTCTCGTCCCAATTTTGCAAAGGCACGTGGGCTCATGATGAAGTCTGTTCTGTCTCCCTGACCATAGTCTGTTGCTAACACTATTGCTCCATTGTGATTGCAGAGTCCAGGTAAAGTGCACCTAACCTGAATCATCATTTACATGTGACAACTAACAAAGTATTAGTGGAGATAGTAAGCAATGTTTTTTTTTTCAATGATGATGAAGCCTTCTTTTACTAAGGATTATTAGAAATAGTGATTATTAGTAAGAAAGGGAAAGAAAACTACCCGATAGCATGCACCACAGCCAGCTCCATTCCTCCATAGCCCAGCCACCGCTGCGACACTGCCATCTTGGATCGTTCTTCCATAATCGCCAAAGCCACAAGCTCCATCTAAAATATATATTGATCGACCAATCATATTATATATGTTATGTCATGCTAAAAGTAGTGTAAGGTCAAACACAGTGCACATTTTACTTCTAACAAGCGAAGCATACTTCGTTAAAAGTAAATTCTTGAAATGTTTTTGATAGAAAGAAAACAATATTTAGTTTCAAAACATCAAGATCATTAGTGAAACATGCAAATGTGCTCCCAAAAAAAAATTGGATATATATATAAAAGTCAAGATCATTTTATACCAGAATAAGTTATATTCTCAATCTTAAGTCTATTGATTCCATTTATATCTAATGACTTCAATATTTAGCTACTTAAGCCATTAGATACAAATGAATCAACGACCAAAATTGAGTGTAACATATTTTATTCTTGCATCGGTATAAGAATAATCTGCCTCATATATCCTAATTCCTAGCCGGCTAACAAAGGTGGTTGGTATAAACAACTTATTTGTACAAACACATGTTATGGGTATATAGCTAGCTAGATAGAAGGGTAGGGTCACATACTTGGATTTCCATAACCATCAGGGGTACCATAATAGGTTGCTCTGGACTCGGTATATTGCTTGCAGTAACACAGTGCAGGAAAGAGCAGTATGACACAAACAAGGCCAAGTTGGTGCTTAAGACTAAGTTCCATGTCTAAATGACAAATTCTCCGGAGCAAAGAGGAGGATAGAAATGCAGCAATTAAGAGAGACCAATGCGATAAACTTAAGGGTATGAAGCAATAATAAAAATTAAATAAGAGAAGGCTTAATGAGATAGGAAGCAAATGTATGGAGTCATATTTATAGTACAGCATTAGGTACATACCAGTGTTGGGATAGCCCACTTTTTCTCCCACATGGATTTATAGTATGCAAAAGGATTGGAATAATGATGTGCAGAAGTAGAACGTAGGAATATTGAACACACCCCACCCCCCCCTTTCCCCCCACCCCAAATACAGGTTATTTATAGAAGTTTTGGTGTTTATCTATTTAAACATGTGGTTTAATGTTATTAATTGTCAAAGGTTCATTTTGTTTATTCAAAATCAAAGACAAGCTACTAGGATTGGTTTAGTGGTGAGAGGTATTGGTAGTTTGTATTAGATTATGTGTTTAATTTTCACATATGTATATAAAAATAAAAATAAAAATCAAAGGCTGTGAGGAAACAACTATTGGAAGGAACCTTCAATCCTACACCATGTATCTATATACGGGTTATACCAGATTATTTTATTATTTAAATAATACAAAAAATATTTTTCTTGCAACTTACTCTATAATTTATTTCTCAAATCCCAAAACAATTTCGTTTTGAGATTGTAAGAGATAAATTTATCTCTATTGTGTAGGAGAAACATTAATCCCTTTATTAATATAAGATTTAAATTTGTAAGATTTAAAAAGATGATCACATATATAACTAATTATTTATAATTTCACTGAATTATAATCAGTCTATTAAAACATTTTATACTTTAAGATAAGTGACATCAAATAATAAAATTAGTTTTAATATTATATTTTAGATAAATAGATAAAGAAACGTAGAAACAACTAGAAGAGTTTATTATTATTCGACATTCCACACCCACTTAAATATTCAGTAGCCAATTTTTGTTGGAATGCACCCACAGATTCATTAATTAGTACGAACTGAAGCACAAATTGAAATACTTAGGGCCTGTTCTGGTCAAATGGAATCATCTTAAATTGTATGAGAAGATTAATGATGATAATAATAATGTTGACATTAGGTAAGTTAGTATTATTATTATTATGCTTGCCATGTAGAAATAGAGTGTTTCTAAGTACTAAGTTTTACGCCAAAGACTTAGATTAATAAGGATGCAATATAGCAAGATCTCGAGTAGGTTTGATTGTGGTGTTATTATGTACTGGCCCTCTCCGTCATGATTATAGAACCGCTTGGATTGAGTTCCAAACAACTTACATAATCCAAGAGTACATCACCTGCCCCCGTTTGGATTATGGAATTGGCTCAACCCAGATCGACATGTTAAAATCTTTTTAATTGTTTGAATTTTGTGACAATTTATTGATGTTTTTTTTTAAAGCTATTTATTTATTTTTATATAGGCATATTGATTTGGTTAATTTGTATCACAGTGCAAGCTGTAAAGAAGATTTTTTGATCGTAGGAATTATCAAGTGACATGAGCTTTTCTAAATTCCTCTATTATTATTATTATCATTATTATTATTATTATAGCCGTAGTCGTCTTTTCATTATGAATTCACTATGTATATTGGGTTTTACTAAGTTATTATTTTATTTTGAAAAGGATGAGAATGGTGGGATTTACGGATTTTTTTATAATAGTATGATAAAAAATTAGCGTATGATAAGTACGATGTGCTAATTTTGAGATACAAGAGAAGGATACTACAAAAAACACGGTGTTTAGCCACATTTATAAATGTGGCAAAATGTAACAAAAAACGTCGCTAAAAAAAATACCACATTTTTGCAAAATGTGGCTAATCCTGGCGTGGCATTTATTTAGCCACATTTTTCTTTTCACTTTGCTACTGCTGTCATGAGTGTGGTAGCATTATTTTGGCCACGATTTTTGTGACATTAGCCACGTTAATAATGTTATGCAATCATTTAAAATTGTTGCAGTTATGACCATTTTAACAGAAGTATTATCTTGTCCTATTTATTTTAGCACCGGTTTCACCAAATTCCGATACTCCTAAGTCCAGTTATGCAATCATTTAAAGAAGGTGCTCAGACCAAAAATGTTGCAGAAATTTTCTGCTAGATCCTTCAATATAAGGTATGACCATATCTAGATTATATAACAGCTGTTGTTACACAATGACCACAACATTTTAGGAAATCCTTAGTATATACTCATTAGTCTAGAATTGAATTTCATGTCAAATTCTGCATAATTATCACAGCCATAAACAGAACAACCATGCACCTATCATAATTCATCTCATAGAATTTCATGTTCCCAATTATATACACTTCAATAGATCGAAGGATACACCAAGGCTAGAGCAACCTTGGCTGAAACAGAATCAGGGGAAATATCAAGATCTTTGAGGTTTACCTCTCTTCCTTGATTCAAGCCACTTAGCCTTTAATTGATCCTCTTTCCATCAACTCCAATCAGTGTCCTAACAGCCCCCAAAGTTTGGTTTCAGCATCCCTTCTTTTTCTTTTAAAGCTTCATGAAATACCATAGAGGCAAAAACTGATATGGTGCCAAGAAGGATTTATGACACTTGAACTTTAACAAGTTTATCAGTTATCATTTGATTTCAGTTTAGTATCACTTGTTCTAACACATGAAATCAGTTGGGTGAACAAATGATTCAAATTATCTACACTCATTGATCTGTTGAGAGTTCTCATGAAGTTTGAATTGTAGTTTGGATTATGTATGTATACTCCCTCAACTCTTTTCTATTCTTCCACAATTAGATACCGCATAACTCATACCACATCCTTGTGCTACTTATAGACTTTTCCATCAACCTGCTTTACTAAGATCAACTTAGTTTATTAACGCAAGCCTAATGAAGATTTTGATTTTCCTAGTACTAACATGATACGAATTTAATAATTCAAATATTGAATATTATACATAATTTAAATAAATTTTTTTAAGTGTTGTACATTTTCAAATACCAAAAATAACCATATTATTCAAAAAAAAACTATATGTTTAACTAACTGATTTATCATTTGGCTCCTCTGCCAGCAAAAAACATCTTTCTAATCGTTTTCCTCCTCTTCACAATATTTTCTGTATCCAAAGCTGAACTTCATGCTCGTTACTATGACCAAACATGTCCACAATTGGAAAAAATAATTTCAGAAATGGTTCTCAATGCTTCAATGCATGACCCAAAAGTCCTAGCTCGTATCTTGAGGATGTTCTTCCATGACTGTTTCATAAGCGTATGATTTATAAATCATACCATTATAATATTCCCATGTAACAGAGCAAGTACCCACGAATACAGAGAAAGAAACGAGAGAGAGACAGAGACATAGAGAGTACCTGAATGAACAAAAGAACTTCAGATCTCCTTATTTCAGAGCCCTAAAAATTGAAGTTCCATTATAATTCCAGAACCTTAAAATTGCATGGAAAAACCAGATCTGAGATCGCACTTCAAATTTAATATCAACAGCGATTAAACCTAAACTTGAAATTTAAAAAATAATTAAATAAAAATATATAATACCAAAAAATATTGAAAACATTCATAGATTTACAAGGATCTGAAAGCAGACCTTAGCACTGAGAAATTCTAGTTTGTTGGAATGGAGAACTTGCTTATTATGTATCAAATACCACGATTTGAAGCTCGGGATTAACAAAGGAACTGAATTCCAAGCTAAACCCTATTAGATTTTAATCAGGAAAGAATAAGATAAACTTTAGGGTTTATCCCTAACAGAAACGTCGAATAGAGTAGTGAACAAAAATAAAAAATATTTTTTAGAAGAAGAAAAAATAATATAAAACTTAAAAATAGTTTTACTTCATATTGAAAATAATGTGGCTAATCGGGGGTAGTTTTGGATTTTTATCAACATTTTAATAAATGTGGTTAAAGTGATGTCCCTATACGCCTTGTTTTTTGTAGTGGGATTTCAACTTACAAAGTTCACTGAATTTACTAGAATATAGAATAGAATGTTAATTGTACGTTAGTACAACTATCTTGTTGGGATTAAATGTGCTATTTGTCGTCTATGCTGTGGACATTACCGAACACCAAAAAATATTCACTCCATAGTACCTAATGTAATATCTAATAAATTTGGCAATAGGAATGAATGTATGATATATATCAACAAAGTTTACACCTTGTGTCCTATTCGCTGAAAGATAAAAACAGTTTCTAAGAATTTTAGTTTAAGCTATTTTAGGATTAAAGCCTAAACATCTTGATGTAAAATAAAAATGGGGGCAAACTTTATTCTCATTCTTGTCCCTAATAATAATGAAGAAATAACCAGATTAAGAATGAAAATAGTGATAACGCTATGTGGGGGTGCATAAAACATGTAGGGGTGCATAAAATAACCAAAATAACTAGACTCTTTTATGAACTAAATTGCAATATTGCACTTAAAAGAATTGATTTTTTAGAATAGTTGATGAGCTGAATTGGTTATTTTTTTCTTTTCTGTATTTTTTTTCTTATTTATCTTTATTTTATTTTTAATTATTTTTATTTTTTTAATTTCTAGTATTATATATATATATATATATATATATATATATATATATATATATTATCATTTTTCCCTTCATCTTTATGTACTTTTCATTTGGGATCATTTGTTACTAATCCTATCTATTTTGGGATAAATATGTTGTTCATGAACCGAACTGATTTTTTTAAAATCAGTTAATGAACCAGCTTTTAATGTTATCGTTCTCATTTTTTTATCATATACAATACTTCACTTATCATATTTAGTCATTGTGTAAACCTTTATACAAACTGTACCATTGATAAACCTATGATATTTTGAAATATTACTGTAACTAATTCAATTTATTCGACACAATTCTTCATTCTATTGTTCATACATGGTTGTTGTACCAGTTTATAATCGATTAAAAAATTAGTTTAGAACTAGTTCAAAAAAATTAACCAATTCAATCTTTTGAATTGAATTGTATTTTTCAGTTTGACCAAGATAATCAAATCGAACTAAATTGTGCACACCTCTAATACTTCAATTCACACCTTTAACACTATGCTCACCTTTTTATAATTATTAGGGGAAAATTAATTTGAGTTAGGAAGTTCCTCGAAATAAATTAATTAGTCACAAAAATTATGTAGGCATGAGAAAGCTAATTTAGAATTACAGCCATAAGTTATTAAAAATAAAGTAAGAGACTATAAATTAATTAAAAGGATTTAATTAGTGATGGACTGAATTATAATATAAGAGGAATTAGCATGTTGGGCCTTGTTTGGGAGAGAAGGACGCTGGCTCATAGGATGATGGGTATTAGTCAGCCAAATTTAAAAACATTGGGGCTTATTGCTCATGGGCTAATCTCAATTGATTTCATAAGTTAGTATGTTGGGTCACATCAATTGTTTTGACCTGCGGCCCAAGAGCCCTTGGAGCAGCAACCCAACCCAATTCACTTCCCAATCTGATCCAGCCTTCCCTCCTACCTGATCTCAGTGTGAAATCCCTCTCCTCTCAACGTGATTGGATGAAAATTCTCTTGGCCAGCACAACCTTATCACCTAGTGAGTCATGTCTCTGCCTTGTGCAGTGGAGAGAAATCAGAAAAAGGATTGCAGCCTAACCATGCCTAACCCCTTTTGTAAACCCCAAAATCTGCCCACCTCTAGTAGCAACCAATCGGTCTGCAGAAAGCAGGATGCATGCCTGCTCATTGGATAAAAATTTTAACTCCCTTCCTTCTTCCCTCATGCGTTCATCAGAAAAGTGATGGGCATAAATTTTGATCTTTGGTTGTGTTGATAAACTCACAGCCAGCCTTCTTCTTTTCCCTCTTATACGCTGTTTGCAAGAGAACCAACATCAGCCTTCCCTTGTTGCACGCTATCTGTTTGAGAAGGTGAAACAGAGACCAATGTCATCACCCTCACCAAACCATCCAGAACCGTGATCTCTCTTCCCTCTCCTCAACCAACCAAACTTGTAAAATTATTTTCTGATTCTGTTTTCCCAAAACCGCAACTTGTAAAGTGTAGAGGCATGTGGTTATTCTCCTTTCCTAGCTATACTAATTCATAATCTATATTTATCTTACTTATTTTATTTCACTTTATATTGTCTCAATTGTAGCTCTATTAAAAGAAATACTAGAGAAAGTAGAAAACCAGAGCCAAGTTATTAAGAGTCTCTTTGACACCTTTTTTTTTTAAGATAAAAGTTGCTTTTAAGCTAAAGCTAAAAAAAGAGATTTAAAAAAAAAAACTATAACCTATTTGATAATTATATGAAATTTTTAGTTTAAAAATTATTTAAAAACTATTCATTAAAAAAATAAAGCCAATTCAACTTAAGAAAAACTCTTCATAGTTTTTGGCTTTTAATTTTTTTCTTTATTATAAAAAGCTCTTTTTGTTATAAGAATTTTTGTAAAAGTTTATTTACTATAATTTTTATTTATAAAAAGAAGATAAGATAATAAAAAAGACCTCCAAATAGTTACAAGAGGAAGGAGGTACTCCCCTTGTAACATATATTGCTTATGTTGAGTGTGTTGTATAAGATTGAGACATCTAATCAAATTGAGTTACAATCCTTAATTCGGTCCTTCAAAGATGCCAATTGATAGGTCTAAATTTTATCCCCATCACTAATATTTTGTGTGTACATGACAACCTTTTCAAAAAAAATTTTTAATTTCTGTTCTCGGGAACATAAATGGATAGAAAACTAGTTTGGTAAAATCGATTTATTTTTTTGTTTTTAGGAAGAACCGGTTTATTTTTTTGCTGGGAAATAGAAAAAAGAATTAAAAAATTTCTGTTTTTTTGTTCCCGAGTACAAAATGAGAAACACTTATTTCTTTCAATCACTTTTCACCACTATCATTATCATCATAACCACCATCATCTAGACAAGACCACTGCCACCATCGTCGTCGTTGTCGTTGTACCACCTATGTCGTTGTCACCACAACCACCACCACGACACCATTGCCATCACCACGTGTAACGCCTGTCCCCACACACTAACACGAGACTTTTTAGAATGCTTTGTCCTCACTCGCACACTTCTCGGGAAAACTTCCCAGGAGGTCACCAATCACTTTTCACCACTATCATTATCATCATAACCACCATCATCTCGACAAGACCACTGCCACTATCGTCGTCGTTGTTGTTGTACCACCAATATCGTTGTCACCACAACCACCACCATGACACCATTGCCATCACCACGTGTAACGCCTGTTCCCACACACTAACACGAGACTTTTCAGCATGCTTTGTTCTCACTCGCACACTTCCCGAGAAAACTTCCTAGGAGGTCACACATCTCAGAATTGCCCCAAGTCAAGCACGCTTAACTATGGAGTTCTTCCGTTTCGGGCTACCGAAAGGTAGATGCATCTTGTTAGTATATGCAGTACCAATTAATTCTTATAAGCTATCCCAAACTGTCTAGTCTCATACCTACACAGTCTTTGAAATCCCTTTCTTTCGGGTTTCGATTCGATTCATTCATTCATGTAACTCCCTGCTGGAAGCCTATCAGGAGCCGCTCCTTGTCCATGCCCTTTCGCACCAGTGATCACTCCCTACCCTCGTTAACACTCGGATGTTACATGCCAACCAGCTTCCGCCTGGTTCGTCCTCGAACTACACCGTACGGGAGAGAGGCTCTGCTCTGATACCACTTGTAACGCCCGACTGCTTCAAGAATCACTGACTATCCCCACATACTAACACGAGACTTTTCTGTGTACTTTTTCCTCACTCGCACACTTCCTGAGAAAACTTCTCAGGAGGTCACCCATCCCAGAATTGCCCCAAGTCAAGCACGCTTAACTATGGAGTTCTTCCGTTTCGGGCTACCGAAAAGTAGATGCATCTTGTTAGTATAGGTAATACCAATTAATTCTTATAAGTTATCTCAAACTGTGCAGTCTCATACCTGCACAGTCTTTGAAATCCCTTTCTTTCGGGTGTCGATTCGATTCATTCATTCATGTAACCCCCCGCTGGAAGCCTGTCAGGAGCCGCTCCTTGTCCATGCCCTTTCGCACCAGAGATTACTCCCCGCCCTCCTCAGCGCTCGGGATGTTACATGCCCACAAGCTTCCGTCTGGTTCGTCCTCGAACCACACCGTACTGGGAGAGAGGCCCTGCTCTGATACCACTTGTAACGCCCGGCCGCTTCAAGAATCAACAACTTTCCCTGCCGCCATCACTACCATCACAGTCACCACCACTACCGTCACCAACCACCACCACCATCATTGCAGTCACTGCTGTCACGACCACCACTATGCCACCACGACCGTCGTTACCATCACCACATCATCGCCACCACCACTTCCACCACTGTCACCAACCACCACTACCATCGCTGCAACCACTACCATCACCACCATGACCACCACACCATTATCACCGCCACCGCCACTGTCACCAACCACTACCATCATCGTCGCAGCCACTGCCATTACCAACACCATCATGCCATCACCATCACCACCATCACGCCACCAGTTACTACCACGCCACCACCACCACCACCATTACCACCGTCGCATCCACTGGCATCACCACCACTATGCTGACACCATCGCCACCATAACCGCCACCGTCACTGTCGCCACCGCTGCCACCATCATCACAGCCACTGCTGTCACGACCACCACCACTTCCACCACCGTCACCAACCACCACTACCATCGTCGCAACCACCGCCACTAACCACCACCACTATGCCGCCACCATCGCCATAGCCACTGCTGTCACTACCACGACCATTACCACGCCGCTGCCACCACCACCACCACACCATATGAAAAGGAAAGTGATGATCCAAAAAAATTTTATGCTTAATAGGAATTATTTTTTATTATATTATTTGTTGTGTTATTAAATGCAATTCTCAGATAGTGCCAGGGAACATAATGGTTGTCATCACACCTTCTTATACCGGAAGTGTTCCTCGTTATTGTATATTTACTAGATTCTAGGCTAAAAATATGAAAAATGCAAATAAGTGGGCCGATTAGGGAGAGAGAGAGAGAAAGTGACAAAAGTTATTTACTGATGTCATATAAAACTATTAATGTGAATTTACCTAAGTGGTCACAAGTTTAAATATTATTTAACATCTTAAGATTTTGAATTAAAATAATTTTTTATATAATATTAGAGCTTATATGCTAAGATAAGATTGAGTCGCATGTGAGGTTTGGCTTGATTTTGGCTAATCTCTAGATTTGTCTGGAACTCAACTTTTACTTCTTTCTCACTATGCAGTTTTTCATGTTTTTCAACGACATTCGTCTTATCTAAGGAAAGAATGTGTGTCATTTTAAAGGATATAAAATTATGTTATTTTAAGTGAGAGAAAAAGATAGATAATAAGAAAGAGAAAATGGACAAAAAAATAAAATAAAGATGTAACTCTCGTTTCTTTGCGAAAGTGAGATGACAGGGCAGTTTTAGAATTACTTTAAGAATTATTTATCCAAGGAAGCAATTTCATTATCTATTATTTTTGAAATATATTCCGAAAGCCAGTTTTATAATTTAATTGAAAATAAGTTTTCAACCTTAAAAAACGAAAACTATTTCAATCCGGCCAAATTACCTAGCTATCACCATAACTGAGAAAATTGGTTCGCACAAAATAGTCAAAACAAAAATAAGTGAGAGAGAGCATGTCAATGTCAATGTTGTTGGCAGTGAGAAAATTGTGAGAGGAATGTTTATCTGGTACCTCCGAGTCTCAGGCTCTCTTGGTGTTCGTTCTTCTTCATCTTCTTCTTTTCACTCTTGCTCCTTCTTCATTTTTATTTATTAACTTATTTATTTATTTATTTATTTTGTCTGTCGTTGTTAGCATTTGCTTATTCAAAAGGTGAATTGAGGCTGTTATGGATGGGAAGCGCGAAGGTCAGTGACTGAACCGAGGTAAGTAACATTTTGCATATATCTCTTATTTAAATATCTTCCTACCTTCTGTTTACTGTTTTTCCGCTAAGATTTTTACCTTTTCATATTTACTTTTATTTTTTGTCCTTTGATGAGAGCTATCAGAGAGAAATGGAATGAGAAATATTTTATAGTGGAGGAAAATAAAAGGGAAGAACTTGTTTATTTGAAAATTGAAACCCTTTTTGAAGCATACTAATCTACCACACTAGACAATCTTGCTTTGCATTGAGGAAAAGAATCATGTTAGGGAGAATAGTTTTAGTGCTCCTGCTGTACATACTACACCAACACCAGCTACCTAATTGCATTTATGAAAAAAATTGAAAAGAAAATGGGTGTAAATGCACTTAGGTGTGTTTGTATTTTAAGTATGTACTACAGTAGCATTGAAAATATTCTCCCTGTTTGGGTGATACCCCAGTCTGAATCAATGGATGGAAAGCATAAGACATAGAACCATTTCAACCCAAAAGCTTAAGCGTTTAAGTGAAGGGGCCATCAATAGTTTTATATTATATCTCTCTAACATGCTCCTTCACATAATAGCCTATTGAGTTTGAAGAGTGGACAATGCATCATGCCCGTACCTATGCTAAGAAACTCCATAATATTTAATTATTTATCAATAGAATGGGAACGTTGAAGATTGAACTCGGGAGCGGTGACCCCATAGTCATGGAGACTCTGATACCATGTAAACAACCAATTCAATCCAAAAGCTTCAGCTTTTAGGTGAGATAGTTGTTTATGATCGACGTATGTAGTTGAGACTTGTTAGATGGGATATGGGGTTACATGATAAACTTGTTTTTAGGTTTCGGCTGTGCAGAATCTTTGGTCAACCAGAGCTTGGTTGGAAGGAAGTGAACTAATCTAAAAAATTCAGAACCAGAGAGGGTCTGTGTTAATGATAGGAACCTGGTAATTCAATGATCGAATAGTAGAAGAAAACTGAAATGTAGGTATATTGAATCAGATATAGCAGAATACAAATGGATGTAGGTTATTGGAGAGAACCCTCCACTCCTACAACACCTTGCTGTATAATTCCACCCAATACATGCTTCCCTTCCCCCTAAGCCATCCTCTGCTTTAAGACCCCTAAGTAATTGAATTATGCCATCTCACCACTCAAAGGCTGCCAATTGAACCATTCCAGATGGCACTATGTTACTAACTCAATCCCTTTCGATACTCCCCTTTTTTTAGCTGCAGCCTTCCTTATGTACACCCTTTCAAATCCTGCATAGGATCTATAGGCCCTTTCCTGCTTAGAGTGAAAACTTCATAGAACTAGTTTTCTTTCCCCTTTACGTTTTCCTCTCTTAATCAATGGTTTTCCTTGACATTGTGCAAATATAATTACGGTATGCCAAAAAAGGATGATGAAGTTGTAGACCTCTATGTGTCATGCTTAATTATGTTTCCCACAGCTTTGTCGTTATTTTTCTTTGCAGAAAATACCCATAGGTACGGTTTGGGATAGGTATTTTTATTTCAGTTCATGGATAACCAATATTTAATTAACCATCATTGATGAATTTGATTTAATTAATAATTTACTAAGGGTCATGGACCTATATACCACGCATTTCTGCTACGCCTATGCGTCATTTCGCCCCTTTTTTTACCTGCATGTGATATCCTTGGTTGCAAGCCATTGTACTCACTACCCAAGTTCATTCCTGTGATGATCAGCTTCTTACAAACCTGTTTTGAACCCTTTGCTCTCACTTACAATGTCGTGACTACTTGTTAATGTTAAGCTGTTTTGGATGCGGAGGGGAATGTTGTTCCCCGTGTTTCTCCTAGCTAAAGTGTTAGCCAAACTATGCAGTGGCATTCTATGTTGCTACTTACCATTTCATTTCATCCTGTACTAGAATACCACCAATCTAAACAAAGCCTGGGGTAACACTAACAAAAAGACCATTTCGTTTGATTTTAGACCAAAATCAAAAGTTAGATTTGATAGGTGAAAGATACGCTTAATTAATTACCTTTGGGTTTAAAACATAGATAATATAGAAGTCTTCCTTTCGTACCATTTTTTGTTTTATATAGAAAATAGGACAGTAAAATTAAACTCTTTGTAAAGAACCTTGAGATACACCACTCTAAGAGCTAGCTCAAAGGGTGGGAGTGCCCAAGGCCTTATAAACTCCACATTAGTTGCACATACAACCAATGTGGGACTATATATCTCAACACGCCCCCTCACACAAGAGCCCAATGGGCTTGAAGAGTGGACAATGCAACAGGCCCAGCCTACCTGTGCTAAGAAACGCCACAAGAGAAAATGGGGGGCGGCGAGACTCTGATACCATGTAAAAAACCTTGGGATACACCACCCCAAAAGCTAGCTCAAAGGGTGGGAGTGCCCAAGACCTTATAAACTCCACATTAGTTGTACATACAACCAATGTGGGACTATATATCTCAACACTCTATGCTAGGCACCCCCTAAGGAGAGTTGACCTGGCTCGCCCTTCCATGCGAGGAAGGCACCCTCTCCTCCTATAAATAACCCCATCTTATATGCCCTTATCCTGCCAGTTTCACAAGCCCTCGTCTCAGCTCAACCCCCTAACTTGCACAGTTAGACCTCATTCTTGGGACGTCATTGTCTAGCTTGGTCTTTACCTCTACTAGCGACGATACTCCTATAGTGACTCTTATCCCTCCCAAGGGTACGTATTAGACTTGTAGCTCTCAACGGTACAGTGTCTATCTTAGAAATGAACCAATAAATGACGGTTTTACTTGGCTGAATCAAGGCGTTAAATATTAAGTGTATCGTCAATAGCAATTTAATTTTAACAACATCGAGGCAATTTTGCATTGGCAGCCAAATACCAATAAAGGAGAAAGGGTATCACATTTATTTTATTTATATTCCATGTAGTATCAGATGGGAAGTACATGAATCCCCATTATTCTAGTCCCTTTGTCAAAAGGGGCACAAGCCAGCATTCTTAGTGGCACTAATCAGAAACAAATTGCGTACAAAGTGCCTTATTTGATTTCAAAGTGCTTTTTTTCCTTTTATATTAGTAATTAAATCTGGATCTTGCTATCATAAGTAGCTCCGGCCTTCCAATTTCCAGGGATAGGAATCTTGGGCTGCTTCCAGTAAACCCCAGCACTGCCACTCACTTGGAACCTTAAATAGATTTCACCACTCGGTGGGTTTTGATAGTCAAACACTGCCCCAGAGACCCTGCGCAGGGGCATCCATTCTCTGGTGTTTTTCTGCACCATTGACCACATTTCAAGAATCAAATTCAATACAACTAACTACACATGAAGACAAGTAAAGTAATTGAATAGAAGCATTCTCAAAGTAAAACTTAAATTAAACTAACTACTCTGAAACTAAGCCAATACAAAGTGTAAAGTTGATATTCCAATCTAATTATTTAGAAATTGTTATATTGAGAATAATATGTAAGGGTGCAACGAGATATAGACATACCAGGTACATCTCAACAGCAGAGACATCGAATGCTCCATCTACATAGAGAAGCACAACAGCGAAGTAGCCAGGGTTATTGCTACTTTCTTGGACATGAAACATGATGTTTTGACCAGGGTATTTACAAGACACCCTTTCAAATCCAATATCCACTACACCGTATTTGACAAGCTCTGCAGATGATTTTGCGTCTCGTCCCAATTTTGCAAAGGCACGTGGGCTCATGATGAAGTCTGTTCTGTCTCCCTGACCATAGTCTGTTGCTAACACTATTGCTCCACTGTTATTGCAGAGTCCTGGTACAGTGCACCAAACCTGAATCATCATTTACATTTGACAAATAACAAAGTGTTAGTGGAGATAATTGGCAATGTTTATTTTTATTTTTCATATAAATATATTTTTCTTCAATGATGATGAACCCTTCTTTTACTAAGGAGTATTAGAAATATTGATTATTAGTGAAAATGGAAAGAAAACTACCCGGTAGCATGCACCACAGCCAGCTCCATTCCTCCATAGCCCAGCTACCGCTGCGACACTGCCACCTTGGATCGTCCTTCCATAATCGCGAAACCCACAAGCTCCATCTAAAATATATATTGAATCGACCAATCATATTATATATGTCATGTGATGATGCAAACGTATGTAATATCACAGTGCACATTTAACTTCTAATAAGCGAAGCATACTTGATCAGAAGGAAATCCTTGAAATGTTTTTGGTAGGGAGAAAAAAATATTTAGTTTCAGAATATCAAGATCGTTAGTGAAACATGCAAGTGTGCTTCCCAAAAAAAAAACAAAAAAACTTGAGTAATATGTCTTATTCCTGTACCATATATATCCTAATTCCTAGCTGGCTAACAAAGGTGGTTGGTATAAACAACTTATTTGTACAAATAAATGTTATGGGTATATAGAAGGGGAGGGTCACATACTTGGAGTGCCATAACCATCAGGGGTACTATAATAGGTTGCTCTGGACTTGGTAAAAGATTGCTTGCAGTTACACAGTGCAGGAAAGAGCAGTATGACACAAACAAGGCCAAGTTGGTGCTTAAGACTAAGTTCCATGTCTAAATGACAAATTCTCAGAAGCAAAGAGGAGAACAGAAATGCAGCAATCAAGGGTATGAAGCAATAATAAATATTAAATAAGAGAAGGCTTTATGAGATAGAAGCAAATATATGGAGTCATATTTATAGTACAACCTTAGGTAAATACCAGTGTTGTGATAGCCCACTTTTTCTCCCACATGGATATATAGTATGCAAAAGGATTGGATTAATGATGTGTACAGGTAGAACTTAGGAATATTGACTACCACCCCCCAAATACAGGTTATTTATGGTAGTTTTGGTGTTTATCTAGTTAAACATGTGGTTTAATGTTATTAATTGTCAAAGGTTCATTTGTTGAGTCAAAATCAAAGGCTATGAGGAAACAATTAATGGAAAGAACCTTCAGTCCTACACCATGTATATATATACGGGTTAGACCAAATTATTTTATTATTTAAATAATTGAAAAAATATTTCTTACAACTTAAAGATAAAATTATCGCCGGACCCCAAAGTCAAAAAAATATCATTTTGGGGTTTAGAAAAATAAAATAAAAGGTATTTTGAAAATTTTACTTTTGTCTTGTATCATAAAGTTTACAAAAATATCCTAATTTTTATTTCTCAAACCCAAAACGATATCGTTTTGAAATTGCGAGAGATAAATTTATCTCTGTTGTGCAGGAAAAACGTTAATCCCTTAAATAATATAAGATTTAAATCTGTAAGGTTTAAAAAGATTATCACGTATATAACTAATTATTTATAATTTCACTTAATTATAATTAGTCTATTAAAACATTTTATACTTTAAGATAAGTGACATCAAATAACAAAATTAATTTTAATATTAAATTTTAAATAAATAGATAAAGAAACGTAGAAACAACTAGAGACTTTATTATTATTCAACATTCCACGCCCACTTAAATATTCAGTAGCCAATTTTTGTTGGAATGCACCCACAGATTCATTAATTAGTACGAACAGAAGTACAAATTGAAATTACTTAGGGCCTGTTCTGGTCAAATGGAATCAAGTTAAATTGCATTAGGTAATTTAATGAGGATTAATGAGGATTATAATAATGTTGACATTAGGTAAGTTAGTATTATTATTATTATGCTTGCCAAGTAGAAAGAAAGGGTTTCTAAGTACTAAGTTTTACGCCAAAGACTTAGAATCGGTAGAGGGATAAATTTTAAATTCACATGAAACTCACATTGGGAACTCTAGTTGTCCATGTTTGGTATAAGAATTTTTAAAAAATTTCTGGGAATTAAAATTATCAATAAGCGTTGCATGAAATAATACCACCTGGAGGAAAATTTTTACATAATTTATAGGACATAAATAACCCTATTTTAATATTTTCTTTACTAAAATATCCTCTCTTGCTAAAGCCCTAGTCGTGCTTCACAAAATCGTGGGTTCCTCTCTTCCTTTTTACGACGCCTTTCACTAGGGTTGATCTCCAATGTTGTGTTTTGACCCTTTTGTGGCATATCAGAAATATTTTTTCAAAAATTCATCAAAGGTTGTTTTTTAAAATCAACTCACATTGCAAGGAATCATTGACAATCAACCAAACATAGAATCAGAAAACTTGAGCCAACATTCCTGGGGATATTATTGGCCTACCAAATAACTTTTTGGTAATATTCCTGAAAAATTCACATTCCCAGCATATTCTCAGGAATCGTGATTCCCAGGGTAATAATGGTTTAGGAAAGATAGGGAAAAGTTAGAGGACTGCATGTGATTGGTGGCTATTAAAGGTATTGGCTTTTGGTGAACAAAGAGGTGGATGGTTGGTCTAGAGGGCAAGTCAGGGGCCAAATTCTTATCTCCTTTTATATGCTCTACCATGAACTCATACCTACTAAACCAATTCTTTCATCTGAGCAACGAATGAGTAGGAAGTAATTTTCCTTTAAAGTCCATGATCCTTGGGAAGGATGAGTTATCCATTACCACTGTGAACTTGTGACCGATAAAATGTAATCCAAATTTTATAATTCCATATGTAACGGCTAAGATTTCTTTATACATGGAGTGATAATGATTTTCAGCCTCTGAAAACTTGCCACTTGCATATTCACACACATGCTTCTTGTTGTCTTTTTCCTCTAAAAAGAGTGCTCCACAGTAGCTATCACTAGTGTATGTCTGTAGAATACGCTTTTTATCGATGGGAATCTTGACTGGAGGGAGATTAAGACAAAGTTGCTTCAGTTCTTTCACTGTATCAATTTGCTTTTGAGACCATTGTGGTGGATTCTTTTTCAGCATGGCTGGTGTGGTTATTTGGGTAAACTTTGGGATAAAGTCTCTGTTATAATTGCAAACTCGAGGAATGAGTGGAGTTGCTCAGCTATAAGGTTTTCATCAAGAAACTTCATTAGTTCTTGCCCTATATGTGGCCCGGGGACATATTTTTCACCTTTGAAGTTCAATCCCAAAAACTCAATTTCATCTTTTGATACGTGTGCCTTCCTTTCTAACAGCATGATTCCATGATTGTTCACAATCTCAAAGATTGATATAGCAAATCTTTGTGAGATTCTCTTGTCTTTGAATATAATAAGATATCATCAATATAGACAAGTGCATTGTGGAGAATGGGCTGAAAGATTTGGGCCATTGTTCTTTGGAAAATCGAAGGGGCCTTCTTCAGTCCATATGGCATGATGGTCCATTAATAATGGGCATTTGAAATGCAAAAGGCTATTTTATACCTTTCTTCTGATCTAATACCCAATTGCCAAAAGGCTGCCTTTAAGTCAAACTTTGAAAAAATATGGCCTTCACTGAACTGAAGAATCAGGCTAGGTATTTTGGAAGTGGGAATTTATCATCTCTGAGAAAATGATTAAGAGGCCTATAATCAATTACTAACCTCTTTTTCCCTCGAACTATTTCAAATATTTTCTCCACATAAAAGGCTTGGCAATCTCGTTCGAATTTAGTGGGCTGAATGAGTCCTTGGGCTAGTAAATCCACACATTCCTTTTGGGCCAAGGCCAAGTCTGATGGAGTCATTCCAGAGTGAGTTGCCTTGGTGGGATTGAGATCCTCATTTAGCTTGAAAGACAAAGTGATACATTTTTTTTTTTGGATTTTTCTATAATGGATTAGGATGTTTGAAGTCAATATGAGCCTTTGCGCAGACTTCTTGTAGCTTGAGAGTAACATCCTTGTAATAATCTGGTGCATCCATTAATGAATATAAATTCTGAACTTCAGAATATGGCTGGAATAATCTTTTGAACTTTATTCCAACGGGGAGGAGCTGAAGCCTTTCTGACTTTGTGTAGACATCAAATCCAATCAACAAATCTTTCCCTGATAAATATGAACAAATGAATTTGGCCATCACCATGCATTCTGGAAAGAATTGAATCTTTATAGGCTTCTTTGTGATCAGATTTGTGGTGAACATGTTTCCATCTACAACTCTGAAACTCTCAGTGTGTGGAACCCAATATTCTTTGGGCAATAGAGTTGGATTCATTATAGAATGGAAAGTTTATTGAATTTACTAGAAGATAGAAAAGAATGTTAATTGTTAGTACAACTATCTTGTTGGGATTAAATGTGCTATTTATGCTTTATGATATGGACATTACCGAACACCAAAAATATTCACTTCATATATACTTAATGTAATGGGGTTAATATTTCTCTAGTCACTTGAGATAATCTTATCTTAAGTCACCCCTTATAATTATGTACTAAGGATAGTACATAGTTATAATGTTAAAGTTATTTTTCTCTCTTTCTCCACGTTAGCAGACAAGTTCTGAAGAATTGTCTGGAGAAAGAGGGAAAAAAAATAATTTTAATATTATAACTATGTACTACCCTTAATATATAGTTATAAATGGTAGCTGAAGATAAGTTTATCTCAAGTGACCAATGTAATATCAAATAAATTTGGCAATAGGAATGAATATATGATATACCAACAAAGTTTACACCTTGTGTACTATTCGTTGAAAGATAAAAACACTTTCTAAGAATTTTAGTTTAAACTTGCTTCCTTGAAGTTTATAATTTGTCATTGCTGATATACGAGTACTCAATTCAAATATCAATTTGAATTTAAGAAAGAGCAAGAGTAATTTAACAACATCAAATTGGCGTTAGTGAAATAGGAAATAGCATGACATTCAAGCAACTTCGCATTACATTAAAATGTTAGATTAGTACTTATTAGTTACAAAAAAAATTTAGCAACTACAGGCCATCCAAAATAAATCAGCATGGACCTATACCAAATAACCAAGTACAATTTCTTCCCAAAATAAATAAACAACTAAAAAATTCACAACCCTTTCACATATCCCAATATTTGACTGGGCTTCTTGCCAGCATCTTGATCCTATATATGCCTTTGGGTGATTGGAAAAACATCAGAGACGACACCGCACTGCACATTGCTGCCGGGTCTAAGAACTCTCAAGTAGTCAAGGTCATTTTGTCGCAATATACCGTAGAGAAGTCAAAAGATGCGATGAAAAATTGTTAGGGAACTCGGTCATACAACTTAACTCTTTCATAAGCTTAAATTTTTAGTGAAAGCTATTTTATCTTATATTTTTAATATATCCCCTCGTGTTAAAAGCTATTTTAGGATTAAAGCCTAAACATTTTGATGTAAAATAAAAATGGAGGCAAACTTTATTCTCATTCTTATTCCTAATAATAATTAAGAAATAACCAGATTAAGAATGAAAATAGTGATAGCGCTATGTAGGGATGTATAAAATAATCAAAATAACTGGACTCTTTTATGAATTGAATTGCAATGCACTTGAAAGAATTGATTTTTTTAAATAGTTTATGAGCTGAAATGGTTTTTTTTTTCTCTTATGTATTTTTTTCTCTTATTTATCTTTATTTATTTTATTTTTAATTATTTATATTTTTTAATTTCTAGTTTTATGCATATTTTAATTTTTTTTATCCTTTTTTTTCCCTTAATTTTTTCGTACTTTTCATTTAGCATCATTTGTTATCGACCCCAACTAGTTTGGGATAAATATATTGTTTATGAACCAAACTAATTTTTTTAAAAACTGTTAGAGAATATAATATAAATCATTAAAAAGGCCTTTACCCAACACTTTAAGATTTTGGGTTGGAGTGGTTCTTTATATGGTATCAGAGCTTGAGTGACCATGAGGTCACGAGTTCGATCTTCATCGCCCCCCACTTTTAGGTGAAATTAAGAAAAGCACAAGGCAGACCAAAAATTCGATCCTCATCGCCCCCCACTTTCAGGTGAAATTAAGAAAAGCACAATGCAGACCAAAAAATGGGCTTGTGTCATAACCTCGCTTCAAGCCCAAAGAGCTCTTGCATGAGGGGATGTGTTAGAGAATATAATATAAATCATTAAAAAGGCTCTTACCCAACACCTTAAGATTTTGAGTTGAAGTGGTTTTTTATAAAAACAATTAATTAACCGAACTGATTTTCAATGTTATTGTGATCATTTTTTTTAGCATAAACAATACTTCATTTATCATATTTAGTTATTGTACAAAACCTTTATACAAACTGTAACATTGATAAACCCGTGATATTTTGACATGTTACTATAGTTAATTCAAATTATTGGTCACAATTCTTCGGTCTATTGTTCATACATGTTTGTTGTACCAATTCAAAATTGATTCAAAAATCAGTTTAGAATTGGTTAAAAAAATAAACCAGTTCAATTTTTTGAACTGAATTATAGTTTTCAATTTGATCAAAAAAGGTTGAACCGAACTAAATTATGCACACCCGTAATACTATACTCACATTTTCCTTGCAGTTGTAGAGAGGCAATGTGGTTACTCTCCTTTCCACTTTAATGACTAAAGATGAGAAGGATTAGGCATGCTAATTCATAATCTATATTTTCTTACTTATTTTATTTCACTTTATATGGTCTCAACTGCAGCTCTATTAAAAGAGATACTAGATAAAATTAAAAACCAGAACTAACTTATTTAAGAGGAGAAGATGGAGGTACTCCCCTTAATAATGTAACATATATTGCCTATGTTGAGTGAGTTGTGTAATGTTGGTGAGATCTAATAAAATTGACTTACAATCCTTAATTCGGTCCTTCGAAGAGGCCAATCATGTCCACAAATTTGTTTACACTAACTTCTAGGCTTTTATCCTTTCAATTTTCAAAATGAGAATAAATATGTGGGCCTCTAAGCGTCAATGTCACTAGTGATGCACGCTGCTCTGTTGATATTTTCCTTCAGGAAAAAAGTTTCTATTTTAGTTAGTCGTTAACTAATATTTGATTAACTATTGATTAATTTAATTATATTAATAATATTCCGGCAGTTAACCACTAATCTACAAAGCATTCCTGATACTAAATCACTTTTCTTTAACATGCATGTGGTAACCTTGGTTGCAAACCATTGAATCCAAGTTCATTTCCGTATTGATCAACTTCTGACAAACCTGTTATGAACCCCTCCTCTCCCTATCTAATATTGTGACTATCTGTAATGGTAGTGTTAAGCTTTCTTGGGTGCATTATAAACTATGATTTTGACCAAAACTGGTGTTAATTAAACCAGAATTATGGTTTTTCTTTACTTCTTTGTGACATTCCTCTTAAGTATCCCTCTCAGAGTAGGAGTGTTCATCAACCTATCTAAACTATTATTGATTCACGTGATGGGAAATTTATTTCCCTTAATCAGAGATCTTAACTTATTAGTTGGATAATCAATGAATTAGGGGAAAATGAATGCTTTACTTGGAATAGTAACTGACAATTGAAGTTAAGTATTTTACCAATTGCCATGTGTCAATGTCAATTTAATTTTAACAACTTAGATTATTATGACAATGGAAGCCAAATGCCAACATAGGAGAAAGGGTACTACATTTTATTTTATTCAAATTCCATGTAATCTCATATGGAAAGTACATGGATGCCCATTATTTTAGTCTGCAAGACAAGAACACTATTACACTAACAAGTAACATCCACCAAGCAGGACACACTTAACATTCTTCGAGTGACACTAATCAGAAACAAATTGAATACTAGTGTCTATCTATTTCAAATCTGTTCCTGATATCTCTTTTAAGTGTTTTGTTCCTTCTAATTAAGCTGAACCAAAGTGTCATATGCAGCTCCAGCTTTCCAATCACTAGGGATATCATTCTTGGACTGCACCCAATAAAGCCCTGCACTGCCACGCACTTGGAACCTCAACTTGATTTCACCACGTGGTGGGTAAGCAAAGTCAAACACTGCCCCAAAGGCCCTGCGCATAGGCGTCCATTGTTTGTAGTATTCCTGCACCATTCACAACATTTCAGTAACAAATTTCTGTATAAACTACATAGGGAGACAAAATAATTGAATAGAATCACTCTCAAAAATTTAAGTCAATAAAAGTGTAAAAAATCAATTCAACTCAAAAATTTAAGTTAGTGGATGAGGTTATTATCTCTAACACGTCCCTTCATACAAGAGCCTATTGGACTTGAATGATGGACAATGCACAGGATCATGCTAAGAAACTCCACAATACTAAATTATTAATTAAATGGAGACAGTGAGAATCGAATCCTCTGATACTATATAAAGAACCAATTTAACTCAAAAATTTAAGTTGATATTTCAATCTAATAATTTAGAAATTGTTATATTGAGAATTATATATATATATATATATATATATATATATATATATATATATATATGGTTGCAACCAAATATATGTATACCTGCCACATCTCAACAGCAGCAACGTCATATGTTCCAGCTACATAGAGAATCACGACAGCAAAATAGTCAGGGAATTTGCTGTATTCATGGACCTTAAACACGATGTTATAACCAAGGTATCTACAGGGGACCCTTTTGTATTCAATATCCACTACACCATATTTGAACAGTTCTACAGATGCAACTGTGTTGCGTCCCAATCTTGAATAGCCACGTGGACTCATGATGAAATCTGTTCTGTCTCCCTCACCATAGTCTGTTACCACCACGTATGCTCCAGTTTCATCACAGTATTGTGGTATTTTGCACCTAACCTGAATCATCATCATTTATATTTGGTAAATAAACAATTATTGGTGGAAATACTTGGCAAATTTTTATTTTTTCATATAAATATTTTGTTTCAATAATGATGAAGCTTTTTTTTACTAAGAATTATTGGAAATGTTGATTATTAAAATGAAGGGAAAGAAAAGTACCTGATAGCATGCACCACAGCCACTTCCATTCCTCCATAGCCTAGACACGCCTGCAACACTGCCATCATTGACAGTTTTTCCATATTCTCCAAAGCCACAAGCTCCCCCTAAAACATATATATATATATATATATATATATATATATATATATATATATATATATATATCAATTGACCAATCATATATTTGTTATGTGAGGCTGCAAAAGTAGTATAGTGTCACATTGTCACAGTGCACATTTTACTTCTAAAAAGCATCTTAGGGCTATTTGGTAAGACGGAGAAAAAAATTGTCTACGAGAGTGAGATGATAAAAATAATGTAGCTATCTTTGATAGGAGTAAAGTAAAAAAGTGGTTGGCAAAATTTTTTTGATGGGTAATAATTTTACACATGATATGAATAGAAATCTTTACCATCCAAGGTATGGTAAAATAATTTGTCCACAGCCAACACACATTTTTTTATCTTACCCAGCAATAAATTTTGGCCTATCAAATATCTTTTTTTATATTACCCAGCTATAAATTTTCCCCACCATGTTCCCGACAAATTTTTTTGACTGGTAAAAAAAAAACATCTCCTCTACCAAATGTCCCTTTAAAGGAAAATCATGTACCATCGAATCAAAGTAAATTCTTTAAATTTACTTTTCCAAAAAAGAAAACAATAATTAGTTTCAAAATATCAAGGTAATTAGTGAAACATGCTAACATGGGTATGTATCCTAATTCCTAGTATGCAAACAAGCTAGCTAGAAGGGTAGGGTCACACATACTTGGATTCCCATAGCAATCAGGGCTACCATAATATGTTGCTCTGGAGTCTGTAAAATAATCCTGTGAGTTACACAGTGCGGGTAAGAGTAGCATGACACAAACAAGGCCAAGTTGGTGCTTAAAAATAAGTTCCATGCCTAAATGAAAAATTCTCAGGTGCAAAGAGGAGAGAAATGTAGCAAGTAATTAAGAGTGACCAATGTAATAAACTGAAGTGTATGAAGCAAGAATAACTATCAATGATAGAAGGCTTTATGTGATAGGATGCAAAGATATGTGGTCATATTTATAGTCGAGGCCTTAGATCTAGATGCTACAGGTGGTAGTCCACTTTTTCTCCCACTATGGGACTATGGAGTGAAAAAGGATAGGAATAATGATGTGTACATGTAGACCCTAGCAATATTGATTGAACTCAGTGACCAAGAAATTTTTTTTAATGTCTACACACTTAGAATAAAAAAATAAAAGAAAAAAAATTTAAAGAAAATTTTAAATATATTAAAATACAAAAGAATATAAAAAAAAAACTTTAACTTAATATAAAAAAAGTAATCAAGAGTCAATTAAACTGTTATAATAGAACATTTTGGGTCCTCAACAAAAATTACGGGCCTCAATTTAATCTTTTAGTGAAAAAAAATCTACTCGTGATCCCTCAGAATTTAAAAATAGACCTAGATAATCAAAATTATGGTCTCTGAAATTCAAAAAGATCCACATTAATTCATCAAAAGGACTAACATGGGTCTATTTTGGAATTTAAAGAGATCATGAGTTGATTTTTTTTTAAGAGATTAAATTGGGTCCTGTAATTTTTGTTGATGATCCAATTTTTTTTTTTTTCTCCAAAAAATTTGTGTGTGTACAGGTCCGCCACTTATTGAAACCTCAGGGAACGGGGTCCTCAATTTGTATAATATCCGAACTGATATATTATTACAATGGCAAAATGCCTAACTTTGTTCTATTATAACAGTTTATGGGAAGATCCATGTACTTGCAGCTCCACTCAAGTTTCAAAATTAGTTTGCAATGTTTTTGTTACTACTTCAAATTATTTTGCCTAAATATCTAACAGAGACCTTTCAATCTCAACAATTCGTTCTTTGAACACAATCCATTCACCATTTGTATCATCCCTAATAGACATTACTTTAACTTACATATTATCGGCTTCTTGAACTGTGTATTAATTTGAATAGGAAATTATAGGTGTTTGTTTGACATGTCTTTCTTAACTTTATAAAAGTTCTTATTATAAAAAGGGAGATTATATTTATTATCTTTTTTTGCTACCTTTTATTATCAAATCTTAATCGTTAATTTTCGTCAATCTAACGTTTATAATTTATTGGGTCATACTTATTAATAATTATTAATTTTCAATAAATTATAACAATTAGATTGGTGGAAATTAACGATTACGATTTGGTAGTAAGAGATAGTAAGAAAAAAAGTATTAAATATAACATTTCTCATTATAAAAATAGCTTTTTTTATAAAGAAGAAAAAAGAAAAGCTAATTTTTTTAAGGGTTTAAGTTTTCTCATGTTGTAGGATAGTAGGAGAGAAAAAAAGTAGAGAGAAGTTAAATGTGGGTCCCATCTTTTATATTAAAAGAGAAAAGAAAAATTAATTGGCACAAAAAACGAATTTGTATAAGAAAAAATGTTACTCTCATGTAACATGAGAATATTATTTCCCTTTTTTTAAAGGAAATAAACGTCTCATATTACAGGAGATGTTCCTCTCCTGCGCGTAGAGACAAACACAAGTAGGGCTCATTGTGTTTTTTATAAAAAAAAAAACTTGACCAAAAAATGATTGATGAGTGGAAGGAGAAGTGACTTCTAACGTAACATGAGAGCCACTCCACCCTTACTTTAAAGATGTATATCATCTTTTTAAAATTCTCATATTTATTTTATAATTTTATCCTTATTCTAAGTTTGTATTTATTAATTTTATTCTTTACTCTAATAATTTATCCTAATAATAAATTATTTCATCTTTTTTCCTTCAAAATCATCGGAATAACTTTATAAAATTATCAATATTTTTTAACTTTTTTTTCTTTAAACTTTAGCTTGAAAGTATTTTTAACTTTAAAAAATGTGCCAAAAAGGCACTAAGTGGAAGACACTTGTGAGTACTGAGTAGACCCACAAGATCAGAACACCATTTTGCATTCGGTTTATAATTTAAAACTTTGGGCATGTGTTAGTTTGAATCTAACTTTGATTGAAAACTATTTTACTTCAACTTACAAGTCTTACTCTCAATCTTAATCATTGATTTTCACTCATCTAACGATTGTAGTTTAGGAAGTTATATTAATTAATTAATTATTAATTACACTACAAATGACAACTGAGATCAGGAGTAAAACTTAGAAGTCTTACTCTTGAGTCAAAAGAACTCTTCCCATATATATATATATATATATATATATATATATATATATATGGCAAAATGATTTGTAATGTGACTGCATATAAGCATTGGTGCAGTCACCTAAAAACTATGTCGTTTCGGGTGAGAAAAAGGAAGTTCGCTTTCAAAATTAATTGTAGAAAAAGGAAACATTATATTTATTTCCACCTTTGTATGGTTATGATTCCTCATAATTAATGTTTTATATTTATTTCTATCTTTGTATGGTTATGATTTCTCAAATTTAATGCTTTCACACTATAAAACGACGTAGTTTTATATGACTGCATCAATCTTTAGGTGCACTCACTGTACATCTGCTAAACCCTATATATATATACATATATATATATATAGGAGGGATATTCTCACTACCAAAATTTTTCACTACCAATTTACTTTTTATCTAATCACCATTAGATTAACATTTTCTCTCTCTTCAAACACTTTTTAACATTATCTCTCTTTGATCCAATGGTGATATGATGGGTAATAAGTTAGTAGTTAGAATTTTTGGTAGTTAGAATATCTTCACTCATATATATATGGGTCAAGATTATTTTATATTCATATAAGTTACATTCTTAATCTTATTCGTTGATTTACTTATATTTAACGTCTCTAATTTTTAATTATGTGAATCTTTGATACATGTGGATCAATAAAGATTAAGTTTAAGCTTTATTATTTTTATATTGGTTGTAAGAATATCTTGTTTCTATATATATATATATATATATATATATATAGGGTTTTACTTTTCTCATGTTGTAGGAGAGAAGTTATCTCATGTTGTGAGATAAATTAAGTGGAGCCCACTAATTTTAAAAAAAGGAAAAAGAAAAGAAAAGAGATGCACGTCTTTTTATGTGAGTGTAAAATGAGAGAGTAATCTTATGCAACATAAGAGTATAATTTCTCATATATATATATATATATATATATATATATATATATTAAAGTTTCTTATATTGTAGGAGATAAAAAGTGTATGAGGTCATATAAAGATAAGAGAGAGAAAGAAAAAAATTGGATCTTAGGATTTAGGGTTTAGGGCTACAATATAAGAACTTTAAACTACAATTGTTAAATGACTGAAAATCAATGGTTAAGATTGAGAGTAAGACTTGTAAGTCTTAGGGTTTAGGGTTTAGACTTGTAAGTCTTACTCTAGAATCAAAATATCTCTTATATATATATATGGCAAAAGTATTTCTACAGCCACTTTAGATAAGCTTATCTACAGCTATCGTTTATAACTATGTTCTCCCGGGAGAACATAGTTATAATATTAAAAGTTGCTTTTTTTCTCTCTCCTCATTTACTTTTCAGAACCTGTCTGTTGACGTGAAGAGAGAAAAAAAAGCAACTTTAATGTTATAACTATGTTCTCCCGGGAGAACATAGTTATAAACGGTAGCTGTAGATAAGCTTATCTAAAGTGGCTGCAGAAATGTTTACCCCATATATATATATATATATATATATATATATAACATTAATTTTTGGTTAAATAATACGAGGTTGTTTTTTTATTGGTTGAAAACAGAAAAGACAAATTTCGAGGGTTAGTTAAAGCTATGAAGCACCAACAATTCAAAAATCCTGACGTGTCATGTCCGACACTTTCCAACACTGTTCGACACTCCAACACGCATTATAGAGACTCAAAAAAAAGTTCAAAAGATGAGTTGTGTTGTATTTTTAGTTCTAACTATTAGATTCGTTGGATTACGATTATCATTTTATTGAGTTTAATATATATATTTAGGATATCTTATGTTTCTTTGCAATATTGATGGCTATTATAAGTTTAGCTTCATTTTTTTGTTAAATTATTGAATATTAAATATAATATACACTACATAAATTAAAAATATTATTTAATATCAAAACGTGTCCTAACGTGTCGAAATCTAATATTTTTAAAATTAATGTTAGAGTGTCGTGTCGTGTCGTATCCTATTTTTGGTATCGATATTGGTGCTACGTAGAGCTCAAGTAGCAATACCAGCCCCTCAACGAACCAACTATCAAAAGAGTAGAGGTTCAAATACCAAAGAAGAGCTTAGAGGCAAAGATATATAATTGTCATATTGTTCAACTTAGGATTAATCTTATACACGTGTGAGCTTCTTTCCCCACCCAGGTCATGGGGATATTTGAGGACCTGACCTGTTGCAAAGGAATAATTAGGATCATAAAATAAAAAATAAAAAACTGAAAAGACAAAAATTGAACCTATTGATAACCTTGGAAATAACACACTAATGTATATTCATTTTGATGTTTACCTTGATAACATGTGGTTTACTGCTATTAATTCTTGAAGGTCCGTTTGTTGGGTCAAAACCAAGACTTAGGAAACAACAAATGAACTGAACCTCATCAATCCAACACCATACATGTCAATCCCCATTATTTTTGTAAGCTAATAGAAAATTTAAGGATGTAAGAATTTAAATGATAATTATATTCGTAATTACTAATAATTGCACTTAATTATAATTACTCTATTAAAAAATTTCACACTTGAGAAAATTTATATAACAGAGACATCAAACAATAAGATCATTTTTAAAATTATAATATAAATAAATAAATCAAGCAACCTATAAACAACTATAGTTGATTATTATTCTAGATTCCACACCTACTTAAATATATAGCAGCCACGTTTGGTCGTAACGCACCCATAGATTCATTAACTAGTATGACTATGAACTCGACAAATTGTAATTGATTTATTTGGGGCTTGTTCAGGTCAAATGAAATCATATCTTATATGGTATAAAAAGTAATAATGGTGATAATAATAATGCTAACACTAGGTGCCTGCATTTGTACCTGCCGCCAAGTTATTAGCGGGTTTATGCTTGCAAGGTAGAAGGAGAATAAATAATCTGTCTTCGTTAATTGTTTTAATTTGTTTATATTTTTGACAATTTGTTAAGTTTTAATTAACCAAAATGATGGTAGCTCAGTTGGCACATGA
This sequence comes from Gastrolobium bilobum, assembly GCF_033153095.1. Taxonomy (NCBI): domain Eukaryota; kingdom Viridiplantae; phylum Streptophyta; class Magnoliopsida; order Fabales; family Fabaceae; genus Gastrolobium; species Gastrolobium bilobum. Next base: position 46,210 of record NW_026896367.1, on the reverse strand, counting down.
ACGTTGAGTAAGTGGGGGTGAAACCATCTGTTTGATTCTCTCCAGTATTATTTTTGGGAGAAATTTAAAATTTTAATTTTGTACTCATCCCAAATAAGATTGCCTTCCATTAAAAATACATGTGATTTATTAAAAAAAAAAAAGCCAAATCGAATTAAGACGAGTTAATTTGTCTTAAAACATAACATTGAATACGTAACCATCTCTTTTACTTTTCTTGCAAAATAATGATAATGATATTACTAAGGATAAGAGTAGTAAAAAAAAACATGATATGGTCATGTGGGAAGATCACAACCATATAAAGGTAAATCAACGGTTATGATTTTGTAATTATCTATTTTATCATTTTTTTTCTCTCTTCATTTTTTACCATTGATCCACTTTTGTATGGTTATGATTTCTCACACGACATGGTCATGTGAATTTTCACATGAGAGGATCCAGATCCATGTAATAATAGATAAAAACACAAAATGTTATTAAATTCGGTCCCATTATTAATACGACTGGGGTACTGGATTACTAATTTACTAGATCATTAGTTTAACCGGTGTCATCATTGACCGGACTGGGGTACTGGATTACTGGGTCATCAGTTTAACCAGTGAGTTATCAGCTGACCCAGATAAATATATGTAAATATATATTTTATACTTAGAAATCCACAATTATACTCAAATACATATAAAAAATGATATCAGTTCCAAATATTCTAATATTGAAAACAATAAATCACATATCATTATTCAACTAACATAAAAGCATATAATACTTATCCTTAGAGTAAATATCATTTTTGGTCCTCAGCAAATTTCACGATACCCGCTTTAGTCCCTAACAAATAAAAAGGTCCATCGTGGTCCCTAAAAAATTCAAAATGGACCCATTTTAGTCCTTTTAGGGACTAATATGGATCTTTTTTGAATTTGTGAGGGACCATGATTTCAACTAAATGTGTCCATTTTGAATTTCTTATGGACCACGATAGGTCTTTTTATTTTCTAAGGACTAAAATGAAAATTTGTTGAGGACCAAAAAAGGTATTTACTCAATATTAATATTTAACATCTATCAAAAACATACAATTTTTTTTATTTTTTTTTTGTAATCATACAACTTTAACTTTTACTGCTATGAGAAAACAAACAAATTAAAATGGGTTTGGCCGTTTGTGAGAAAAGGTTTGGCCTTTTGGGAGGAGTCCTCCTAGGGAACGAAAATGTGGGAGAAGTTTTATTCTTTTATATTTTTATTTTTATAAAAAAATTATATGACCGTGAATTTTTTGAAATAGCTGGGTCACTAATTTTGGTAAATATTGATCGAATCGAATTGATTTTCACTTGATCAGTTACATGACTTGTCTGAGTGACTTGAATCGATTCGATGACCAGTTCACAAAGTTTTGGATCGATCTGGTTGTTGATTCGAGGCGGGTTTGATAATAATGCTTCTAATACCATATGACTAATATTTACAAGATGACTAAAAAATAAAATAAAATAAAAAATAAAAAGTGGATGAAAGTGGTGTTCTTTTTATGATTATAGTAGAGAGAAACGTGTGGGATACTTTCATTCAAGGGCAAAGTATAAGTCAACCATTGGCAAGGAGGCATCCAATCACCAATATTTGAAATGTATTGGAGTAGGTCGCTCCTTCCGTAGTGCGCCAAGCTGCCAAGAGAGTGCTTAACATGCAGTTGTTAATTCAAACAGTACGTGGATTGTTTTTGCCAATAGTTTTTTGAGAAATAAAAATGTGTTCGATAATATGTTCTATTTTTATTCTGAGAATGAAGATTGTGATTGATAACACAATAAATAATGTAATAAAAAATCATTTCTATTAAGCATAAAACAAATTTAGATCATCGCTTTCCTTTTTATATGGTGTAGTAGCGGTGGCGGTAGTGATAGCGGCGTGGTGGAGTGGTGTTAGTAGTGGTGATGGTGGTGGTGGTGACGGCAATGGTTGCGGTGATGGTGTTAATAGCATGGTGATGATGGTGACGGCAGTAGCTGCAATGATGGTGACAGTGGTGATGGTAGTGGTGGCGAAAGTGGTGGTGGTGACGGTGACGATAGTGGCTGCAACGATGATAATGGTGGTTGATGGTCGTGACGATAGTGGCTGCAGCGATGATAATGGTGGTTGATGGCGGTGGTGGTAGTGGTGGTGGTGATAGCAGTGGTTACGACGATGGTTGTGGTCAATGTTGTCAAACTCGAGTTTCTACATAGAAACGGAAAGAGGTGGTAGAAACGTAAAACGTAGAAACGACACGAAACGTAAAGTTTCTGCTTTCTAACACTTAAGGTCAAGATACAAAATTATATATATGCATGTAAAAAAAATATCACATAATGAACATGTGTGTTGAGTCACTTATCTATCTAAAAAAAATTATTTTTCATAACCAAGTATCAAAATTATAAACAGTGATAATTAACAAGTAATGAATAACCAATCTGCTCTAACTGCTTTATACACTCTGCAGATTTTGGATCATCGCTCATCAAGATATAATTCCAATTCTTTCAATGCACATAATGATCCAAAAACACAAAACGATTCTCATAGCATAACTTATAATAGAATTGCAGCTTTATAAGACATAATTATAAAAAATATATATCCAAACAAAAAAATATTAAGATACTGTGAATATGATTTTGGGAAAACGAAAATTAGATTTTTTTTAAAAAAAAAATTTTGTAAATCTTTTTTTATTCAATTTTTAGTTTTAAGTAAAAATGGTCAAAACGGTAAAAACTTACGTTTTTACCGTTTTTACGCGGCCTTTCTACCAGTTTTTACCAATGACAGTTTTTACTTGAGTTTTAACACGCATCACTCTAGTAAAAACGTAAGTTTTTACATTTTTACACTAGTTTTTGACAATAATGGTTGTGGTGATTGATGACAGTGGTGGTGGTGGTAATGACAACGACACTGGTGGTACGATGACGACAACAATGATAGTGTTGGTGATCGTGTCGGGATGATGGTGGTGGTGGTAATGGTAAGGGTGGAGAGTAACTGAGAGAGACAAATATTTATCATTTTGTGTCCGGGAACAAAAAAGCAAAAAAAAAATTATTCTTTTTATGTTTCCCAGCACAAAAATTAAATTGGTTCATCCTAGAAACAAAAAATAAACCAATTATGCCAAACGAGTTTTCTATCCATTTCTTTTTTCATTTTAAACATTTGATGTATGAAATAATTTTCGTCAAAACTTTTGGTGGAAACTAAATTTCGTCGAAAATTTCGATAGAAAATTTATTTTTGTAAAAATTTTCATCGGTTGAAAAATTCTGTTGCTTTTCAATGAAAATTTTCCGACGAAAAAAGTAATTTTGTGATGAAATTTTCATCGTTTACAATGTAGAAATTTCATCAAAAATATGATCTTTTTTGGTGCTATGAAGGGATAGGATATTGTGACACCCAAGTTATGTTACACCCATGTGACACCGAGTCAAACTCACCGTTAGATCGTTTATGTTGATCCAACGGTTATATTCATTTCCATCTTTGTATGGTCATGATTTCTCAAATTTAATATTTTATATTTATTTCTACCTCTGGTTATGATTTCCCATATTTAATGCTTTCACTTTAAATTTGGAAAATCATGACCATACAAAGATGGAAATAAATATAACCGTTGGATCAACATAAGCGATCTAACGGTGAAATTGACTCGGTGTCACATGGGTGTAACATAACTTGGGTGTCACAATATCATATCCCTGCTATGAAAAGTACATAAATAATTTTGTTAGAAATTTTAAATTTAATTTAATTTGTAAAATATAATAATTATATTAATTTTAAAAAAAAGGATAAAATGATAAAAATATCTTATTAACCCTCAATTTTCCTCCTTTATCATTTTTTTAACTACCCTTCAATTTTCTTCCCTTCCTTCCCCTCCCGCCCCCTTGGATCCCCTTCCTTCTCCTCCCCTCCAAACTCTCAAACAAAGCCTTAACATTTGGCCTGCCGATGAGATTTTAACTAAGTCTCTCTCTCTCTTCATTTCGCCAACTCTTAAATTTTTTACCGTTTAAAATTTGTCATATTCTGTTTTTCAGTTTTTGCTAAACATTGACATTAATGGTAATTTTAGTTCTTGTACTGACACAAAATTACAAAATTTAGAATTAGAATTAACCAGAAACCAATCATGCGTACAGCGTATTATAAAACACGCAGAGATAGATCCCACTGCGTTCTGTTGGGGGGAGGGAAGTACAATCTATGGTATTTAACATTGAGACTCCAATGCCTACTATTTGCTTAGACCAGAACTTGGCAGGGTGGTATGCTTGGGCTGCTGGTCTTCTAGATTCTCCATTTCAGCTTATCTACATTTCCACACAATTTTCTGTAGTAAGGAAAATTTCCATCAGAAAACATGAGACCATGAACAAACTTCCACAGCCTTTGATTAGAGCAGTTAATATGCTTAGCGCTACACATTTAACCATTCTTGTTATACATAAGTGCTATCTTTGTTTTACACAATCCCCCCTCCCAACAACAAAAAAAAAAAAGAGCCCTATTGTTTTAAAATGTGAAAAGTGACAATCACTATAATGACCATAAATTTTGACATCACTCTCCATCAATGGGACATTACCATTTGCAAAATATACACATCCAAGATTAAAGGACCAGCATATGTGCACGGCACATAATTCGTATGTCTGCCTGACATTTATCTCCAATAAGTGGTCTAAAGCAAGCAGACAACTAACAAGAGATTAAATTAAATCAAGCCAAATACAAAGGGGAGATTTTCCAATTCAGTCATAATCTGCACTCTTATAGCCATATGTGCAATATTCGTAATGCAAAGGTAAGATGTAAACAAGTATACCAAACAGCCCAAGCAGCAACCTTAGCATGACCGTTCTACGTGTCTATTCTCCTGATAATCTTTCTTTATCATAATTTTAATTTAGGGGTAGGCGGTAGGAAAAAAATTGCATAGGTCGTATGGCCATGAAAAGAACAAGCAATTGCTCTCCTAATCGAGAACCTACTCATGCTTGCACTAAGTAGTGGAATAGAAAAGAATAGAAACTCGAGGTTGTGGATGTCACAGTCAATAGAATCTTACTATTAAATCATTTAGAGTGAGAAGCTTATTGAATACATGAGGTCACCAAAAAGGTTCACTGCCTTAAGGCGTCTGGGCTTCTTTTTAACACAAACATGAAACACTAACTCATGGTTGGTGCAGTCATTAGACCATAGACCACTTCAGACAAATAACCATTGTATATTTGCCAATACCAAAAGCTTAAAGCCAAAGTATAAACGATAAAATTATTACCATAGGTGATCACCTCATTGACCAATCCTATCTTTACATGCATTAAATTTATTTATGGGCATCACAAACAAGCTGGCAAAGTAATAATGAACAACCACAAGATATTGAAAAATTGTTGGTAAAGGGTACAGTTACCCTTTCCCCCAAGATAAATTTATTCAATCTTGAAGTTGCAACAAGTGTTTAATATGACAATGATACCAGGCGTACTTTACCTGAAAACTCCAAGAAAATTGCGATTGAAATCTCCAACAGTCAAATAAGTTGTGCCTTTTTAAGGTCAGAAACAACTCCATGATCCTCAGTGCTCCTCGCATTGTATAATACCTACAAAAAGACAAGAACTTTTAATTTCCCAGGAAAATAAAAAAATAAATAACTTTTAGATGGCAAGTACCTTATCTATGATTCCATACTCAACAGCTTCACTAGGACTAAAATACTTTGGGCGCTGAATATCAGCTTCAATCTGCTCAGGTGATTTTTCAATATGCTTTGCATATAAATTAACCTTGAGAAAATTAAACAGTGTGTACGTGAGTTGTTATAATAATCTTTAGATCAGTATTAAAGATAATGAGTGAAACCTACACTTATAAGAGTCCATATTTTAAATTAAAAAAATGTAAGAGCCTGTTTGGATCCTCTCTTTTTTTAGCTACAAGTTACTTTTACGTCAAAGCTAAAATAAAGCTAAAAGTTGTTTGATAATTGCATAAAATTTTTAACTTAAAAGCCCAAACCTCATTTCAAGAAAAGCTGATAAGAGCTTAAAAGAAAAAAGCTCCTCCTAGGAGCTTTTGGCTTTTTTCTTCATTATAAAGAAAAGCTCTTTCTATTATAAAAGCTTTTGTAAAAAACTGTTTAGTCTAATTTCTGCTTATAAGGAGAAGAGAAACTACAAAAAAGAGGATCCAAACAGGCACTAAGTCCATTGTGAAGCCCAAAAGTATATCTACTAAATCATAAGCCATAATTTATAATCTAAATCTTTAGGGTCGAAGGGAACCAACAAATATTTCGCCACAGCTCTACAAACAGATATTTTGATATTTTAGTTGGACTACTAACACAAAGTATGCATTGGTCCACATAGCTTGATAGATAAAGATCTATTACGATGGAACCTTAACCAAGTAAAATTAAATTGAAGTAAACTAGATAACTATTGTTCTAACCAATTCTGTTTTCACATTATTGACTTCTCTTCTTGCGAGGTTAACATCTGTTGCTTGACCTTGAAACCTTGCAATTGGCTGCAAATTGAAAACATTAACTTGGTTAAGATGTGTGGATAAAATATCCCCAAAAGACATGCAAAACTAAGTACGGGAAGAAGTGGTTGACATCAAACCTGTCTTATCATTATTGTTGATGATGGCAAAGCAGAACGGTTTCCCTTTGCACCAGCAGCCAAAAGTAAGGCTGCTTCTCCCCAAGCATTACCAACACACAGCGTAAAAATAGGAGGCTTGACATACCTGTAGCAGAACAACTTAACTAGGTTTATAAACACAAACTTTCTGTGGGGAATTCTTCAAGTTGCGAAAGTTATACAATAAGACAATATATCTTCTATTTAGGGGTGGGCTTATGCATGGAAGAGTAAACATAGTTTATTCCAGTAATAAATATTTGACATCTTGTCCACATAAAAACTAAAACATGATATAAACATCTTGTTTTCAACATTTAAGGGTAGAAGTCTTAATCCAGAATACAAATAAAGAGAGACAAGGTAAGCAGTATGCCAGAACAAATCTCTACTAAGTTGCATGTCTATGGCACAGCAGGACCATGATATGCAAAACTTGGTAAATAAACATCCTCAAAGACAGATCAGCATTTGGTGATGGTATAGATAACTGTAATCTGTTATGCCTCAATATAATGAAATTTCGGAAAACGCAATTTATTTCATTAACAAAATTCATGACAAACTTCATCTAGGAAATTCACAACAACCTCTAATCTGGGTTGCTTATACATGTAAGCTGAATATATTTGCTTCATGAATCAAGACAAAACTCAGGGACAATAATGGCTTTAAGAAAAGAGTAAATTGAGTAATCTGCAAGTCAGATGAAGGCTCTAGTATAATTTAGAGATCATCAAAGGTATCCAAAACAGTCAACATCGGCTAGTTAATCACTTTCAATGAAAAATACTTGGGTAGGGAGTGCATATTATAGGTATGCTGCTCAGATTGCTATCCTAAAGAGGGACTCATGGGTCCCACCTATCACTAAGATTTGAGTGACAGTGCCTATGTAAGTATTGACGATGCAAGAAACTCTCCACCTTACAACCCACACTACCTGCGATGCAAGGTGGAGAATAGAAGAAAAACAAAAACAATAGTTAAACATTTTTGTTTTTTTCATTCAAACGATGCCTATGCAGTCACGACATAAGGTAAAGAAAATAGATGATATGATCTTAGAAAGCATGGAGATAATAACCTCATCACATCATAAATTGCAAATGCTTCAGTCTCATAACCCAACTTCTCACCTCCCTGAAAGAAGGAAACAACATTCTATTAAATAAGTTGATGTTTTCAAGGAGACTGGAGCAACATTATATTAGCATCTTATTGGAATCATTTGCAGTTCGTTATGCATGGTAAAGTAAAGGGGTGACAATTAAGGCAATGTCGTATGACAGTAGCCAGAAATGAAATCACTAAAGCCCAATGGAGTAGATTGATTCATATAGCAAACACCTCCAAGTGGGATAAGGCTTAGTTGTTGCCGCTGTTATCTTTGTATATAATATTCTTGTTAAATTGGGTGGCTCTCTACTCATAACTGAACTCCAACATTTTGATACAAAAAGAAACATAGTAGGTTTCGTTGATATATATGCTATTTAAATGAATTATTAAATCACAAGTAGTGATATATATGCCTTTGGTAGACGTTTGGCATCATTGTGTCTCCAAGATAAAAACCAAAACCTTAAATCAAAAAAATATACAGTTCCTTGAATTTTCAAAACTCATGCTTCTTTTCTCTAGTTTCTAAATAAATGCATGTGTCAAAATGATAGTTTCAATATATTATTAGCTATTAAGCAAGTTATTCAATATTGGACCCATCTAACTCAAAATCTTGGCTGCATCACTTTTGTCTGTCTTCTAAGATCAATAAGCCAAGGTGGGCATAAAAAGAGAGGCATGGTTGATCCACAGGCTTTAGCTATGTTCTATCCTCAAAAGATTAGGCTAGGTTGGAGTCGCTGGACTTTGCTCAAGAGGTGCATTTTTTCTGCACTATATCTCAATCTAGTGAGGGCATGGGCTAGTGTGCTCATCAACCCCTGTATCTACAATAACTGCTAGTCCATACGTCTACCCTATATCACAATTATAAGCAACTGCTACCAACATTGAAGTTATCAAAATTTACATGGATATGCATTTAAAAATAACAAGCTTAATGATTGAGCAAGTCTTGCAATTTTTGGGGATAACAGTAGAACATGAGCAGGTCTAACTTGAAAACAGGCATCCCTACAAGCATAATATTGATCAAGGTACACAGCGATAGGGAATAATATACAAAAAAAATCCTTATTAATTCCAAAAAAAAATTAATTTACACTTTGAAGCCAATTTTACTTCTTAAAAAATTGTGTTATTTGAACTGTCACATCTATTTCAGTATCTCTCCTCTGAGGCACACACTCCCTAGTCACCCCCCCCCCCCCCCCTCTTCTCTTCATTTCCTGTTACCTCTTACAATCTGCATCAGGCAACTCGTACTATTCACACTTTAGTAATAAGACATGCTTTTAAAAAATTAGTATAAACCAAACTGTGACAGAAATTCTTTCTCATGCAAAAGACAACATCCTAGGTCATATACATAAATAATCATTCCTTACCTTAGTTGTTCCAGTGGAGTTTACGTATAGGTAAATAGGCTTTTGATCATCTTCATATTGAAGATAAAGAAATTCAGCTAGTATCAACTCCGTGACAGATGGAACAAGAGACATGCCCAAATAAACAATTCGATTTTTGTACAAGTAAGAAGCTAAGTCCGGCGGAGGTTGTTCCCATGCACTTCCTCTCGAAAAAGGAATAACCTATCCAAAGACAGAAAAAATGAACAAATAAACCTGCATAAATTATATTGGTAACATATATTGTGTCCCAAAGTGCCATAAAATATTATATAAGTTTTACCACTTAATTGCATAATACATAAATTGTGCACGAACAACATTAAAATTTAAAAAGGATTGAAATTTGCATTTTTCCATTTTATGTTGATTGATGATAGATCATTTTCAATTGATAGTAAGATGAAGCATTCGTGAATTCAAGTTCCCGGCTTCTTTACTTCGAGATAATGTGTTTTTCCCCCTGCTGAGAAGATCAGTATATTTTGTGCCGAGCAAAGAACGTGAAAAATGGAGTCAAAGAGACATGGGAATGAATGCCTTATTCAAACAAATCTCAACTCAACTTTATTACTTACCAACAGCTCTCTTTATTTGCTACAGGACCAGAGTAGTCAGGGGCACAAAAGGCTCCTAAGGTGCCAAGAGGGGTCAGTACCTCTTGGCACCTTAACAGTTCCTTTTTGGTACAGGCAAGGCATGCCTCTAGAATCATATTGAAATAAAGGAAAAAAATACTAAAAACTCAGCCATCTAACTTGCTAAATTGAGTAAAATCATCAGAATGCTAAAAAGAATAACTAGTTGTCAGACCCTGGGCTTCTTAGCAGCAATTAGCCAAGGGTTTCAGTAAATTGAACATCATAATCTTTTATTTATACTATGAACATTATGCTTGAGTAGTTTATTTATATGGAAAAATCAATCCAGAATAGTCAAATATTTTATAGTTTTATTGTTTATAATGTTAAATCTTCTTTCAGCATTTTTGGTACCTCTCTCTCTCTCTCTCTCTCTGTTAGCAACTTTGCTTCCTTGGAAGTGATTAAGGTGATTGACCTCAATGACTAACTCGTACACTTTCCAATCATTTAGTTTATAATGTTAACATCTTCTTCCTTATAAACCCTAAGACCACCTAGTCAATCTGTTATCCAATTCCAACACCGCATTAGAAACGTGAATGCGAAACTCGGGTTGAAAAAGAGTACCATAGTAACGACGCCTCTTTTGCCTTTGGAACAACGAAACGACGCTGGATTGAGAGACGAAGGTCGGAGCTTGTGGCCAGAGAATAGGGAAGAGGCGCTGCTGATACCGGCGAAAGGAGCGACGAAGTCGGTGGAGAGAGATTTCCTGACGGAGGCGGAGGAAGAGTTCATGGCTCGGATAGGGCTTGTGATTCGAGATGAAGACGATAACGCCAGCATTGGTTTGTTGAGTGCGAAGCTTGAAGCTGCGGTTGCAACCTCCATGGCTTCAACTGTGAGAGACTGGAGCTCGAACAGAAGCAACCCACAACTTTGAAATGCATGTTCTTGGGCCCATTGAATTGGGCCTCGAGCCCTTCTTCAATTGGGCCTCGAGCTTTATTTGTGTGGTTTTCCTCGTTTTCTTTATGAACATGATGACCTTGTCAGTTGTCACTGGGGGCTGGCTCACTATTAATCTTTGTAGTTGCAGGGATCCACTGCTCTTGTAAGTAAAATAGTTATGTTACGGTTAGCACGTTGAAAATGGTAATTTTATTTTTATACCGATTCTAATTACTTTTTTTTTTTTTGCCAACTGAACTATATCCGTCGGATGAAAATGATAATTTTATTTCATTGTTTAATACATGCAATAGTCGTTTTAATGTTTATTAGAAGAGAAAAAAAAAAAAACACGAGTCGGGATTTTGTTCTTTGTCATTTCTACGACTATAAATTATAAATCATCCTTCCTTTTCAGAGAAGCTAGGTTAGTAATTACACATTTACATGTCCGTTGTCCGTGTAATTTTTTTTTTTCTTAATATTTTATTATTAGTTATATAATGACAATTATTATCTTCGTTAAATCTATATTTCGTAAATCCCAACTTTGGGCGTTTGGTACGCGGGATTCTTCAAGAATCTCGGGAAACTGAATTTTTCTAAATTTTAAATTTACGGATATTATCATAAAATCATACTTTTAAAAATTGAAATTCCCGGCTAAAAAAAAATTTCTCCTGTACCAAACGTCCTATCAGTTCAATCTACTATTCATGTCTTGCACTCAATTTCAAATGTTGACTGTTAAATTCAAACGTCTATTATACCGTTTCGTATTCTTTCTTTCTTTTTTTCTTTCTTTTTGGACATTCAATTTTATCAATTTCAATCATTGAATTAGAAATTTTAATTACATAAATTAAGTATACAAAAAATCATGCAATTTAAAAACTATTTAGTACTTCATTGCATCATTTTTTAAAAATTCATGAAATTGATAATCGATGCATCGTTATATTTTACGTTTAATATGTCTTTTAAAATATAAGGAAATATCAACTATTACATTATGTAGCTCTAAATATCCAACTAATGTAAGATTTATAAACATGATTATTAAGATAATACCATATGATTCAACAATTGAATTGGCTAAATTCATATTTCATAAAAAATTATTAAATAGTGTACACTGATTAATATTGAAAGGTTAATGGGCAAAAAATTGATCAAATATTATGAATCATTTTTTTTAAAAAACTGATCCTAATTACTTCTTTTGAGGCGAATCAGAACCCCCGGTATCCCCACAGGTTCGACTCTTTGAGCCACCTATGGGACTAATCCAGAGTTCAGATGCGAGTCCAATGATTACGGTACTTATACCCCTCCCCAGATGGTGTTGGTGGAATTCGAACTAAGGTCTTCTCCCACCACTCAGTCCCCATGCTACTAACTAAGCCACCACACTTGGGTTATGAATCATTTTTTTAGTCTTTATGCTAACAAATTATAGAAATATAGTCACAAGTTTTAAACATGTTACCAGTCACACATATATATATATATATGTGTGTGTGTGTGTGATCTGGATAAATACTATGCAAATACAATGCCAAACATAAAAGCCTTCACAATGAAGCAAAGCCTTAGTCCAAAAAGGCTGCAAGCTCCACCATAATAAATACATGCTGCTATCTTATCTCTTTCACCAAGGCTATCTCAGCAAGCACCTTAATATTTATGGCTACATGATAAACAAGCTCCATGACAGCCAGCAAGCTCCTCAACCTTAAAGACACCATGACAGCAAGCTCCTCAACATTTAATCATGGCAGCTCAATTACTTAGCCTCCAAGGCAAAGCAAACCTGATCACTAAGTAACATCTTCCCAAGCTGCTCATTTCTCCACTATAAATACATGTATCAACACTAAGGTACATCATCTTCTTCTACATACTTAAACTTGCTTGAACCATAACTGACTTGAGCGTCAGAGTGTCTTGCAGGTACATCCCCCATCGCGTTCCACAGAAGACCCATGGGATAAAGCGGCCCAACTGCAAGATGCTCTGACCCAAGACGATCACAGGCTGTATAGAGGAAGATCACATGATCGACCCATTTGTAATTATCTGGTCTGATCATTGACGCCGTCTGTGGGAACGACAAATTTCTACTCCCACCACCATGTGCAAAACCAACGCTATGTGCAAAACCAACGCTGAAGGATACCAGGGAAGTCCTAATACTCTTATTTTTCTATCTCGCAATTATACCCAAAAAAAGGTACACGCACTCTGCTTGTGTTTTTTATATTTCGTGACTGGAGGTAATTATTACTGCAAATATATGATCATTGCACAAGCCATGATTGTCTACCGTGCGCACAAGGATGAAATGTTTCATCGCGCCAATTGGATTATCCTGATTACCGTGCAATGATCCCACTTCTAATGGGATATCTCCCAATAGTGCGCGATACTGATGTTGTGAATCTCACATAAACTGTCTCATACCATCCGTATCCCGGAAATTGTGTCACACAGTTCACCATATAAGCATTGTGGGGCATCCATTTTTGCCACGTATCAATTGTATATACTTGTCAACCACAAATTAGCCAAGCCATGCATAAACCACACTTTCTTACTAAAAGTGACGTCATCATGCTTGGTCAAAAGGCTTATCATTTGAGATAAAGTAAGACCAAATAAAATGTAAAATAATATAATATCAAAGCTTACGTACAGTATTTGGCGACATTTATTGCGCAAAGCCAATAGCTTTGTCTTTGTGTAAAGCCAATAGATATAATATATTGGTTACACAACATATATTATCAAAGTAAAATAGCATTCTGCCATTAGCTTGGTCAAATATATTGTGCAACGACATTTATTGCGCAGAGCCAATAGCATTCTTCAAATGAAGTCAAAACAGTGCGCGATGCCCGTACAATGAGAGCGCGATGCAACACTTATTGATGTCCAGATTTGAAGTTCACGGGATGCTTGTAGTCTGACCATTGGGTTTTTGAGTTATTTTCATAGGCACCATGATTAAAAACTTCTCATACATATCGCGAGTCTAAGAGAGGGATATCAACTTTTCACATGTGGAAACCGTGTGACCATTACCTATTGTCCACTTTTATGCTCTCTAAAACCACAGACCCGAATGTTTATTGAAAAGTCCATATTTATACATATCATATTTATACGTGTTGCGCCACATTCATATCTATCGCGAGATAAAAATTGTTCTATTACTTTGAAGCACGAAGGGATAAGTATCGCGCACCAAAGGATAAGCCATGATATTGGATATTGTCCTTTTGAAGAATATTTTAAAGTTTTAGGACATCATTGTGCAAGGACAGACCATGTTTTGGACATCATCCTTATTAGAATATTCAAAACTAAAGCTAGAGTTTGCACAGCCCTTGAACCGTATGCCAAAGTTTACCCACGTCAACTTTAAAGGATCCATACGTCAACTTTTTTGGTTATCGCGCCATTACTTTTGGTATACTACCATTTTATTTGGATCGCGCAAGTATACTGGATTCATTATAGGATATGATCATGAGCTGAACTTGCTTTACATGGTTAAACTTTAAAGTTGTTGGGGACTTTACTCAAGGATCCAGTAACCAAACTATCTACTTGATCAAGTAGCCAAAATTTAGTGAGGCTGGATATCATTATTACGATGACATAAATGCCAAAGGTTTATTAAAACAATGTTTCATAGAGCTGGAAGGTCCCATATGTCGCAATAAAAGAACTTGAAGGATGCATATTTTTAGGCTTATGATCACAGTATGGCACAAAAAGTTACATTACAGGTTTACAGTTATATAAGGCAACATGACCACCTAGTTGCAGGATGCTTTGAGTAAAAGTCAAATTAACAAAGTCTAGTATGAGCACATCCTAGGCTTATGAATCATTTTTATGAATCATCCTAGTCCTGCTACAAGGGTTGAACTATGACAAACATAAAATAAAGGCCTAGCAGGCTATCATGTATTGAATCTTCATGTGCCCCTTTCAGAAGGTATTATGAATGCTTACATCACTTTTTGATCATATCTCTTGTGAGACTACTTAACTCACAGGATGCTCACGCAGTACAAATCGTGACATATCTGACTTATTTTGATAATCTTATGTCTCTGTTATGAAATTCATACAAGTTGCAGGGACTCATGGACAATAAACAGTGAAGATCTCAATCTCACTGAAAATGCAGATAGACTTAAAACAGTTTATCTGATTTATATGCCCTTATCTTGAGGTATCTTAACTACTTCTATTGTGAAATCCATAAGAGATTGCAGGCCTCCATGATTGCTAAAAGGCGAAGACAAAAATCTCGCGTGAAATGCAGACAAACTCAAAAACAAATGCTACATTTCCTATCAGCAACATTATTATTTTAACATGATCTTGTTACAATTATCATCTCCATGATATGTTGTTATTATTCTGTGAGATCTATGAAAATTACAGGTTTCACCAAACAGAAGAAAAGTTCTCCAAGTTAAAGCGCAATGAAGAACATTACAGGGTTCTCTCACGAATCCTCCAATTTACAGGAAACCTCTCACAGTTCCTAACAAATTACAGGGTTCTCTCACGAATCCTCCAATTAACAGGAAACCTCTCACGATTCCTATCAACTTACAGGATTATCTCACGAATCCTATCAACTTACAGGATTCTCTCACGAATCCTCCAATTTACAGGAAACCTCTCACAGTTCCTATCAACTTACAGGGTTCTCTCACGAATCCTCCAATCTACAGGAAACCTCTCACGGTTCTTATCAGCTTACAGGATTCTCTCACGAATCCTCCAATTAACAGGATACCTCTCATGGATCCTATCAAGTAACAGAATTCTCTCACGAATCCTCCAATTGACAGGATTCTCCCACGAATCCTCCAATCAACAGACTCCCTCACAAGGATCCTCTCAACGGATCGGAACCATTCACATCGCGATCCTCCAAGTCTTATCGCGATCCTCCATGATCAAGCGTGATACAAGGCAGGATAAACCCCACCTAGGGTCAAACTCCTTCCTAAGATACATCTGGCATACGACAACATGCCAATAACAAGGTACGCAAAATATATGCATTATGAATTATAAACTGTATAAAACTGCAGGATACAACTATGAAGCTCTCCAGTACTCATACAAAGTACAGACCATAGTTCCAGCTAAAGGAACAAGCGCAACGCAGCTTTCAGGTGCAAGTCAAATGAATTTCCTAGGCTGATAACAGACAAATCATCTCGCAGACTTAGTGCCTGTTTGGATCCTCTCTTTTTTAAGCAAGAAACTACTTATAAGCATAAGCTAGGCCAAACAGGTTTTGGAAAAAGTTCTTATAATGAAAAGCTCTTATTTTTATAATGAAGAAAAAAGCTGAAAACTAAAAGCTCCTAGTAGGAGCTTTTTTTTTAGCTCTTATCTGTTTTTCTTGAATTGTGTGCTTTTTTTTTTAAATGAAGAGTTATAAATATAGAGAGAGAAATAATTTTCTTGAAACATGTGCTTTTAAGTAATTTTTAAGCTAAATTACCAAACAGCTTTTAGCTTCTTTTTTTAAACTCTTATTTTTAGCTTTAGCTTATAAGTAACTTCTAGCTTAAAAAAGAGGATCCAAACAGGCTCTTATACATCTCGCTCCTCATGCCTTCGGCATAAGCAACGAGCTAAGGGGCTTCTGATCTGGATAAATACTATGCAAATACAAGACCCAACATAAAAGCTTCACAATGAAGCAAAGCCTTAGTCCAAAAAGGCTGCAAGCTCCACCATAATAAATACATGCTTCTATCTTATCTCTTCCACCAAGGCTATCTCAGCAAACACCTTAATATTTATGGCTACATGACAAACAAGCTCCATGACAGCCAGCAAGCTCCTCAACCTTAAAGACACCATGACAGCAAGCTCATCAACATTTAATCATGGCAGCTCAATTACTTAGCCTCCAAGGCAAAGCAAACCTGATCACTAAGTAACATCTTCCCAAGCTGCTCATCTCTCCACTCTAAATACATATATCAACACTAAGGTACATCATCTTCTTCTACATACTTAAACCTGCTTGAACCATAACTGACTTGAACGTCGGAATGTCTTGCAGGTACACCCCCCATCGCGTTCCACAGAAGACCCATGGGATAAAGCGGCCCAACTGCAAGATGCTCTGACCCAAGACGATCACAGGCTGTGTAGAGGAAGATCACATGATCGGCCCATTTGTAATTATCTGGTCTGATCAATATGCAAGAAAATTTAAATGGAATTAGACATTAGTATTCCACCAGAGTCAAAGAAAAGCCCCCTCAATCTCTTTGAGAATTTTCGAAAAAAATTACATATCAATATCACCCATCTATAAAGTACGGGATTTGAATCCATACCCTTGTGGGATATGGAGCAAACCTTTTTTATTTATGTAAGGTGTCGATGTTTTTTGCAAAGAAAAAATAAACGGCGCCAAAGATCATGTTGTTTATCACTTTTGTGAAAAAAAACAAAAACAAAAACTATCTTATAGTTTTCCCACGCCTGTGTTAGTTCGGTGCTTACAAGGATCTTCTTACAGTTCTTCTTATTCCAATACCTGATATACCTGCAATTCTACCCAGAACTGGCACTTGGTTATCTATAAGTTTAGTATTGATTAACATTCATTATTCCGTTGATATTATTCTTTTTTATTTTTATCTTGAAAGAACACATTGTTAATCCGCTAATTAAATAATAAATAACAAATATTGTTAACCAAGCATTCGTGAGGAGTAGTATATCAAAGGGCAGAAGAAACATTTTCAACCTATTTATCATGTCTGAAATATGTCTGAAACTTCTCCAACTACTAAAAAGAATAAAGCAATTTGAATTTGAAGTGACTCTAATTCATTAACCACCTCAAGTGATTTAAACAAAACAAGAGTAGTTGTACATGATTCACATATAACCATATAACAGAGAACCATCCAAAGAGACAAGATAAAAAGCAAACAGAAAAAAAAAAATTGTAATTTGCAATGCAAATAGATCGAAACTCAATTAGGGTTTACTTGTCAATAATGCAAGACCCCAACCCTAGAAGATTTGGTTTTCTTCTTGGATTGCTTCTTCTGCTTCTCCATAGCACCAATATCAGTTCTCTCTCTCCACTTACTCTTGCAGAGTTTGATTGGTCTGTTCCCAACGTATTTCCCATTCATCTCTTTCAGCGCAACGGCCAGATCCGCAGGATCCGCGAAGCTCACGAATCCGTAGCCTTTGGTTTTCCCTGAACGCTTGTCCCTCACAACCCTAGCCATGTTGAACGAAGGGAAACGCGAGAACGCCTTCGACAAAACGTCGTCGTTCACCTCGTTTCCTAGATCGCCGCAGAACAGCCGGTGGTCGTTCTCCGGCCACTCTGCCAGCGACGGATCCTCCCACGACTGACCGGCGGCTCTCCGGGGAACCGCCTTCTTCTTCGCCTCCGCCTTGTGCTCGATCTCGCTGTTCGCGATTGCAGCTTTCACGTTCTCGAGAGCTTCCGGCGTGATCGTCTGCGCGTCCCTCTGGAATAGCTGCTGTGCGTCCCTCTGGAACTGCGGCGCCTGAGGATACGGATACGCCGGTGGTGGCGCCGCAGCCGCGTACGGCGCAGAGTAGTCGTAGTGTGTGGCGGGTTGCTGGAGGTGGAAAGGCATGGGGAAGTAAGAGGCATCGGAGGAGTAGGTGAACTGGGAGGAAGAAGAAGCGGAGGAAGAAGATTGGTTTGCCATGAATCCCTTTGATTGAATCGAATTAGGGTTTCAGAATTGGGAATTCGGAAGCGATGTCGAGGGTTTTGATTTTTCGAGAAAGGTGATTCGATGCCAAAATATTGGTAAATTCAGGAACTTTCTTTTCAAGGGAAAAAAAAATCAATTTTAACTTTTGGAGCGAGACAGGAATAGGGGTGTAAATGGTCTGGGCTGGGCTTTGACCTTTCTGGCTTAAACCTACATAAAAAAAATTCAGCCTATCTGGCCTACTGGACTATTAAAGACTTTATTTGTAAGCCAAGTTCGGCCTATTTTTAAAAATATGAAAGCCCGACATGGCCTACAGACCTTGTTACCATTGTAGATACTAAGCAAAGAAAATAATTGTACAGAGCAAAGAAAGTTTCAAGTACTTCTCATAAGAAAAAAATAACAAACAAGAAAGAGTCAACATAATACCTCAGCTTTAGAATGTATATCATAGAGAAATAGAGTCAAAGAAATGGAAAAAATAAGAAAAATACAATTATTGGGTGCTGAAATAAAGTCTACAAGAGAATGTCATTTATCTAAAAATTACGGTTAGTATTGGTACTTTGCCATGCCACATAAAATAAATATTATTTTATTATTTTATTTTTAATAAATTAAATAGGCCAGCCTAAAAGGCTTTGGGCTAGGCTTGATTAAATTGGCCTACGCCCTATTTCTTAAAAAGGCTAAGCCTACTCTATTTTTCTGAAAGGTCGGGCCAAGTCAGGCTTAATGTAGGCCGGGTTGTAGGCCGGGCCGGGCCAGCTTGGCCCATTTACAACCCTAAGCAGGAAGATATTTTTAGTATATCGAAAAAGAATTGCAATTATTATTTTTAAAGGGGAAGGCTAGTTTGAGAATTAATATTTATATCTTTTTAAATATTTATTTATTGTTAAATATAATTTTAACAACCAACTAATTGGTATTATTTTATGGAGTAGTATATTGTAACAACCAACTAATGTTACTACTAATCAATTTCACTGTTAGATCGATTATGTTGATCCAATGGTTATATTTATCTTCATCTTTGTATGGTTATGATTCCCCATATTTAATGCTTAACATGAGGAATCATAACCATACAAAGGTGCAAATAAATATAAAGTATTAAATATGGAGAATCATAACCATATAAAGATGAAAATAAATATAGTTGTTGGATCAACATAATCGATCTAACAGTGAAATTGATTGGTAGTAACACTAGTTGGTTGTTACAATATCTTTCCCTTTATTTTATTAAAAGGATCAATATAAAATCTCATTTGCATTTTGGTACCTTGAAGCACATACTTCCACGTCTTGCATATACTATGCCACACATCCTTACTTACATTTTAGAACACAAAACTAATGGGCTTTTGACAGTATTAATTCCTTTGACAAAAAATTTGATCGGATTAAGCTTCTGATCAAACTTATTGTCATAGTAATGCATAATGATGCGTTACTGAAATAATCGCTTTAAGACACGACATGATTAATGATGAGTTATGTGCAATTTCAGGTGGTCAAAAGCGTTTGAATTAGAACTGCATTTATTATACAAAGACGCGTTACACATCTTACCGTATTTATTGAGCTGACATGACTTTGAACGTGACGCATTAGAGACGCGATTAGAAACATGTTGCATTTGATGGTGTCTTGATGATGTCAGGTCACAGAAGAC
The DNA here is from genome assembly GCF_033153095.1 of Gastrolobium bilobum. Classification (NCBI taxonomy): domain Eukaryota; kingdom Viridiplantae; phylum Streptophyta; class Magnoliopsida; order Fabales; family Fabaceae; genus Gastrolobium; species Gastrolobium bilobum. The sequence continues at coordinate 25,960 of NW_026896367.1, read as the reverse complement.
ACGGCTTTGTGCTTGATGGTGACCAAGCACAAGACACGGCTTTGTCAGTGCCGTGTCTAAAAGCGGTCTTCCGGTCATCACGTTTCTAGCTTTATAATTCAGTCTCATGTCCCCACCTTCCCTTTACCCCATTATCACCTTACTCTCTCATTTCTCTGTTATTCATTTGTCTGAGATATTTTTTTTATTTTGTGGGTAAAACTTTAAAACCCACTTGTGCTTTCTTGTGTGAGTAAAAAATTATATTCCATTCTCAACGTGTTTTGGACCACATCTTGTGCGGTTTTATATCTACCCACGTGGATGTGCTTTCTTCTTCAACGTGTTTTGAACTTCAGCAACCAAGCAAGTATGATTTAAAAACTTTGTTATTTTACTTGAGACATGATTGCTAGCTTTACGTTAGATGTTTCCCAAACCACAATGTAGGACAAATCCAAAATAAAGTAAAACAAAATTATAGCTACCAAAAATTTTGAGCTGCTCTTTTTCTTATCTTCTTAAGGAATTGTTTAATAGTTTAGCTTATGGATTATTGGCCTTCTAGCATGCTTATAGCAAGATATTAATTGGAATTGAATTATTGAAAACACATACTATTAAGGGTTAGAGGCCATTCTCACCTAGTTAACATATGTAGAGCCAAGCTCGCATGAACAATATATGCATCTTAACTACATTATTTAGTTTAATGATTATGTGTAACATTGTATTTTTTGCTTTTAGAAAAATTACATTCTAAAGTAATGCACGAGTTTACTGTAGGTGTGCTTCACCAAAGCAGTGATGAGCATCTCTCGGGCTCCCTTAAAATTGCTATTCACTCATTTAGCTAAATTAGTTGTCATATGACCATAAAGACGTCCATTAACATCATATGCACGACTCCATTTCTCTTTTGGGATGCTATCAATCCAAGTCGCCACTTCCGGACTATTGCTCTGAAATTCGTCCAACTTAGCATCAAAATTGACTTGGGAAGGAGTATAACCTGCACGAAATTTTGCACGAAATCATTAATCGTCATTTAGATAAATTGCATTACAAGTGGAGAAAGTTAAGGTCATACCTAGATTCTTCAATTGTTGCTTCCATTCCACATTTTTGAATCTTTGATTGAAGTTACTTACAATATGTCTCAGGCAAAAACATGGTACACCTGTGAAGGCTGACAATCAAGATTTGGATTTGCAACTGCCGATAATATACTTCGATGTCGATATGAGATTAGGCATATACCTTTTTTAGTGACATACAAACATACACAACCCAAAAAGTATTCCCAAGCCTCCTTTGTTTCACTTTCAACAACTGCAAATGCCAATGGTAATTCTTCATCATTTCCATCCTGTGTTATGGTGATCATCAACGTACCTCTTTACTTCCCATATAAGTGCATGTCATCAACTTGTATAACAGGTTTATTGAAGTTAATGCGTCACGACACTGTCTAAAAGTCCAGAAAACTTTATCGAAAACTCGGTAACCATTAACAACCCGGTGATTTACCGCATAGGCATTTGTTTGAATGTGGTAAACATAACCCTCAGAAAAACGTAGCATGTAATTAAACCACCTAGGTAAATAAGTATAAGATTGGTCCGAATGGCCAAAAATCTTTGCCATGGCTTTTTGTTTAGCCTTCCATGCCTTCCAGTATAAAACAGTAAATCCAAAATTTCCACGGATTCTTTCTTAAATCAACCCAGTTGATACATGTGGTTCTTCCTTTACCATATATGTTAAAACATTATATATATAGTTTTGATTAAAAATCAGTTGACATAACACCTCAGACAATACAACTTTAATTAAAAAAATATTACTCACCCAATATAGTTGAAGGAATGAATACAGAATCAAGTTGTCTATAATCTTGGGACATATTACAACTGAAACAATTGTGAGGTCCCACCAATCTGCTGACCACCCACATTGATCCATTTTTTGGTTTCATTACCCTCATTCGCCATAGACCTCCCGAATCATGGTTCTTGCACCTCATGACTAGCTTTAAAGTTGTACTCTCAACAATAACAACTTCCTGATTGCTTTAGGTGTTATTAGTGTGTCTACAAAAGATCTGTGAGATGTAAACATTATTCGGGAAGCAAGTCTGTGACCTAAGATTCATTTTCCAGCATTATTCGACAAGTCTCAATGAAAGGTAACTTTCTATATTTATTTATTTGTTATAACTGTTTTAATAGCAATAAACCGTATAATTGTTTTTTACTTTTGGATTTTTGGGTTGTAATTGTTTCATTAACATAATGAGTATAATTGATTTAAGTATAAATTATGGTTTGTCAGGGATACAATCCTATTTCAAACGTCTAAAACCCACAAATATAGAACCCAGATCTCAAAGCGAACAAGTTTCAAATAGTATTTCAGTTCCAACTGTCCAAGAATCCTATCAACCTCATAGACAAAATGTTTTGATTGTGGAAAATTCTCCTCAAGAGCAAAGACAAAATGTACCACCACAAGCATCTCAATTTCAAAGTTTTCAATCACCAACTCAAGCAAAAGTTAATATAGAAAATCTTGAAGCGGATTCGGGAAAAAGACCTTCAATTTATTCAATGACACCAAATCCTATAGAGAGAGAGGATATTCGGAGAGCTTATTTGCTCAAGGGGCCAACTCAACCAATTCTTAAATCATTCCCTCAAATGGAAATGCATGGAAAAATGCGTAGATTCAATCCTAAGTGGTATGAAGAATTTGGTTCTTGGTTAGAGTATAGTGTATCACAAGATGCATATTATTGCTTGTATTGTTATCTATTTTATATGGAGGTTGGAGGTTGGAGGTAGTGGTTCGACGCATGAAGCATTTGTTAGTGTGGGGTTCAAAAATTGGCAGAAGAAGAACAAAATCAAAGTTCATGTTGGAGATTATAGGAGTGTTCGCAATAGATGTTATCAAGCTGGTCAAGATTTGATGAAGCAGAAACAACATATTGATATTGCCTTTTCAAATATTTCTGAGCAACAAAGAATTGATTATCGTATTCGGCTGAAAACTTCTTTAGATTGTGCTAGATACCTACGAAATGGTCAGCCTTTTCGGGGATATGATGAATCTAAAAGTTCAAATCAATAAGGTTTATTTCTTGAAACTCTAAAGTTTTATACTAAGCCAAATAAAGATATGAGTCATGTGGTCTTGCAAAATGCCCCCGATAATCACAAATTGACTTCACCAAAAATTCAGAAAGATCTTGCTTAAGCTTGTGCTAATTTGACTGTTAAAGCAATAATTAGTGATCTCGACGATGATTACTTTTCGTTGCTAGTTGATGAAGCTCTTGATATTGTAATTAAAGAACAAATGGCAGTTGTACTTCAGTATGTAAACAAAAGGGGTTCATTTTTGAATGTTTTATAGGGTTTGATTTTCTCATGTTGCATGAGAATTGAATTCTCATGTTGTGACTCAGCTAGTGATGGGCCCCACATTTATTAAAAAGAGAAAAACAAAAGAAAAGTTTTGCACGCAAATCGAATGGTCACAACATGAGAATTGAATTCTCATGCAACATGAGAAAATGTTTTTCCATGTTTTTTAGGCATAATTCATGTTTCAGATACTACTGCACAATCACTAAAAGCTGCGATTGATGGGCTGTTTTTTAAACTTGGTTTAAGTTTTTCTAAATGTCACGGTCAAGGCTATGATGGTGCTAGTAATATGCGGGGTGAATTCAAAGGGCTTAAGAGTTTGATTTTTGGCAGACAACAAATCTGTATTCTACATTCATTGTTTTGCTCATCAGTTACAATTGGAACTTGTGAAGGTTGTAAAACATTATAAGAAGATTCAAGAATTTTTTGACATGCTTCAAAAGATGGCTACCGTTGTGGGGCTTCATGCAAGCGAAAAGAAATTCTTCTAATGCATCAACATGAGCAAATAGTTGAAAGAATTGCTCGGAGTGAAATACTAACTGGAAAAGGTTTGAATCAAGAGACAACCTTAAAGTGACCTGGAGACACTCGTTGGGGTTCTCATTTTTGTACTGTTACAAGTGTTATCTCATTATTTTCTCCAATAATTGCCTTGATGAAAATTATTGAGGACAAGCTTAAGAATGATGCTGCAAGAAATGATGCAGGTTGCATTTTGTATGCCATGGAGGATTTTGAGTTTGCATTCTTGTTGCATCTTATGCAACTTATCTTAGGTACTTCTTATGAGTTGTCACGAGCACTACAAAGAAAATATCAAGACCTTTTAAATGCAATTGGTTTAGTGAAGGTAGTCAAGTCTCGCTTACAAGAGATGGGAGATAATGGTTTTGATGAATTGCTTCAAGAAATGAACATATTTTCCAATAAATATGATATTGACATTCCAAATATGGAAGATGTTTATTGTCCAAAAGGAAGATTAAGACAGAGATTAGAATCATTCACATTCTTGCACCACTTTAAGGTGGAGTTATTTAATAGAGTGATAGATACTCAGGTTCAAGAGTTTGGTGATCAATTTGACATGTCATCGTATTAAGCCACGCTTAATTTAAAAATGCGAAATATCTTTTTCTTTTCAATTATGACGTCATTATACTTAGCCAAGTTGATTACTTAACCATTTTCATAAAAACATCGCCTGTATGAATATTGCAAAAGACAGCTAACTGAAATACCTCATTAATTAATATCATAAATATGTCTCTAGTCACAGAACTACACCACGTAGGCCGGACCATCTAGTAGTTTATACAACACAGATAAACTTAAACCAACGGAAATCAAAGTGGCATGGACAAACCCCATGCTCACCAAATAAGGCACAAGCCCAACAACAGTCTCAACTCAATAATCATAAATGACAGGGAACATAAACAGCAACCAAGTCCACATCATGTCAGCATACAGCATAATAACATGATAACAGCATAATCTAACTCAGCTCCGGCCTCCTGCCGCCAGAGGCATCAGCCCCCAAATTACCTGAACCTGAAATAAGCGTCCCAAACGTGGGGTGAGATCTCTAAACAAGAAATCTCAGTAAGACAAGGGGTCCTCAAGGATCTTCCTCCCCAAGCTCACTTACATGTGCAATATAAGTTCAAAAGTAGTTTAACAATATAATTTCCAAAATAGTGCAATGCAACATATAATCATGACATGTGTGTTAACTATTCTACTGATCAGAGAAGTGTAGAATCCATAAACCCACACGGTACTAGCCATTCGCTGCACCCGCCCACAGGATCGCCCCCTAGCCTCCTGTAGGCGTAACACTACATACATATCATAAGCAATTGCACTTAACAACTCCATAGAATTTCAATAAAACAGTACATGAAAACACATCATGCATACAATCATCCCCCCATGGAAAATGGTGGAACCAACAATGGCTAAACCGAGGACACGAAAGCTTACCTCGCAAGCTAACTATACAAGCCAAGAGTTCATGCTAGCTCAAGGTCACCAAACAGCACAATCACAGTCTGTTTATACTAGAATTAACATCAATACTCATGCTCTATAATTTCATGTCAAAAGCAATACGTTTTCTTTCTCATTTTCCCTTACTACAAGCTTTTTTCAAAGCCTTAAGCATTAAACTGCGTTTACTCTTTTTAAAACTTTAATTGTATCTCTTCACCAAAAATTCTAAGATTTTAATATGTTAAACTAGACATCTCCAGCTTTACAACGCCATATTATACGCCTCAATCGGAGTTGTATAACTCTGGTTATGTTTTACGCAAAGTGACTGCTGTAACCGGAATTTTCAGCAACGAAAATGTGACTTCAAAAAGACACTGCGATCAAACCAATTATCCAATGGCTACTAAATTTTACAAAGTTTTAGCCCTATGTGTTAGCTTCACATAGGTCTAAACAGCACTCGATTTGGAGCTCTGTAGCTCAAGATATCGAATTTTTACTGAAACAGGTTCGTTGCTGTCCTAATATCCGGATATGCATATTTGGATATTTCGCGACAGAATGCAGTTCTGCATTTCGCGAGATATCCGTCCAAAGGTTCATCTTTTACCAATTTAATACGTCCAAGACTCCATTTTTATACCCTTTTAGGTTTATACTCAAATTAAATATTTGTTTAACTCTGTAAACATGCCAAGACATCTCTTTTAAGCATTAAAACTCAAGAATAAAGGTGGTAGCACTTACCCAAGCTTAAAACTCAGCAAGAAAAGCTCATGGAGCTCACTAAACAACTCTTCCAGTTCTGACTTAGTCCCAAAACGAAAATGACACACCAAGGTTGGTTCTTTTCTTCACAAGATAGCTTCTTGGAGCACCAAGCACCAAGAATATGACACCACAACTCCAAAACCAGAAACTCAGCACCTCACACCTCATAAGGCAGTAGCAATAACTCAGAAACAAGGTCCTCTCACCCTCACATGGTGGCTCACACCAAGATATGTTGATCAAGAGAAGAAACCATGATCAAAGGTGGTGTCTTTGGTGAGAAAATGGAGAAGAAGGGGAGTAGCAAGGTGGCTGGTCTCGCACACTCAGAATTTCTCACGCTGAAGGCTCACCAAATAGACCTAGGATCATGTGCCAAGACTATATATAGCCACTTAAGTTTTAATCACACAGTATTAACATTAATTTCTACGCTTAGCATTTTAATCTCAAACTTAGGATTCTTAACCTACTCAATTTTACAAGATTTATCATATTTTATTTTATTTTTCGCAGCACCTTTTCGGTACGCGCTTTTCAATAGCCAGTATCAGTTCTGGCACCAGTTCTCATTATTTTAACTTGAAACTTGAAATCACAGTCCTACATATTATTCTAGGAATATTCATGCACTTATTATAATTTTTCGGGATACTTCATCGGTACGGATTTATATCTATTAGCAGAACCGGTATCTGCACTTTTCGTCAGAAAAACGACTTTCAGCATTATTACCCACTTACTATAATTATTAAAGCCTCATAATAATTATTAGGGTCAATTATGGAATTATTTCATAATTTCACATAATTAATTAATTAATTCCTTAATTAACGATGCGGGTTCTTACATAGCTTCACTGTCATACTTGCTTCACTGGTAACATTTAATTTATACATCATTTTTTACTAGTTTATGTTTCTATCTGCCTAGAATTGGTATTCATGACACGAGCTGTCGAACTCGCGCAAATTAAAAATTAATTCTTTAGTTAGGGTTCAGAAAATTTGCAGTAAAGTGGAAACCCTAAGTCGTCTCTCAAGGAAATTGTTTTGGTTAAAATCGCTTATGAGAACAGAAAATTAAAAAAAGGGGTTTTGGATTTTGATTCAATAATTAAAAAGGCAGAGTATAAATTTGGAATAAAAATTCGTAATTAAAAATTAACCAACCTAAGGTTTGGGATCCATGGACGTCTTTCCTAGGATAAGAAAATATCAGAATCGTGATTGATTTGTCAATCGGATCAGAATCCTTATTTCCAATTGACAACCCTCTCTAAGCGATCGCTTAGCATTTGATCAAAGACGATGCTTCTACTCATACAATCGCAGAGTATCAGCTCGCTTGATTTAAGGTCATAGGGTCAATCAACCTAATCATCAAATCTGATGATTAATCCCTTTCCATAATCGCAATCGCGAACCTCAGATTGAATATCCACGATCGCACGATATCAATCTGAGTTGGGAAGGGAAACAAAACTGATTTGAAATAAACGCAGATCCTCAAGACCAATCCATGGAATCCATTACCCTTAGGTTGATTAAAAGGTTCTTAGCCTCGTATGGCTAAGGTAAACATAATTGAAATAAAAAGAAGAAGAAGAAAAAAGATGAAGAACGCAATTGAATAAAAACTCATAGAGAACTTCTCTGTTGTAAAAACTGACTACCAAGGGTTTCTAGTCCCCTTTAAATAGCCGTCACGCAGGACAACTAGGGTTTCATCGCTTCAGCCCAAACATAAAATAAAAGCTGGATAAAATAAAATAAAATAATAAAACATGGCCTTGGGCCCTAAACACATTGGGTCCTAATGAAAATTACAAGTTCAAATGTCAAAATAACATTCCAGCAAAACATGTCATCTTGAGATCAAGTTTAGGCCATCTTTCCGTCCGAATTGGGCTTCAGTAGCTGAAATAGAAATTGTAGCCCTATCTGTTAGCTGCAAAAAGCAACAAGAACGGAGTCAATCGGACATCTGTAGAGTGAGATATGGTTAAAATACGGAAGTAGTGTAAATCTGAAAAATTATGACGAAAATCAATTAAACCGAACTAAAATCTAGAATAGTGAATTGACCCAAAAGACCTTTATTTAATTCAAATAAATCATAAAAATACCAACCAAGAGTAATAAATAAGTGTAACAAAATATGAGTTATCAAATTCCCCCACACTTATCTTTTTGCACTACTGGGCAAAAACAAACTAAAATTGAAAGCAAAGACTAAGATCAACCAATCCTTTCTAACAACTATGAAGCATACAGAAAATATACAAAGATCACAAGTCTTTCACAGGTAAATCAATCAGGACAGAAATTCCCTAATCTCAAATCACAAGACCTGCTAACTTCAACTGCAACTGCTAACTGCACAAAAATGGTTCCTCACAAGATGCTCTCAATTCTTCTCTCAAGTGTATCAGTTAATTCAGTATATCACTCAAATCAACTCAAGAAAATCATCCTACCATAGGCTTGCTCAAGTTCTACTTCTCCACTGCTCATAACACATGCATGCACAAATCAAGAGGGCTTTATGCAGGGTTGTAATGGGGCTGAGGTAAAGGTATGGATGAATATGGAAGAGAAAGCTAAACACCCCAGAATTTTACAAAGAGCAAAAGTTAAGAACTAAACTAAGAACATAAAACAAAGATACTGAAAAGATAAACACTTTTTTTTGTTTTTTTTTTGTTTTTTGTTTTTTGTTTTTTGTTTTTTTTTGAAGAAGTAAAACCACATAGCAGAAATGAATCAGATGGTCACCCCCCACACTTAAACTTTTGTCCGTCTCGGGCAAACCCCCACACTTAAACACAACATCACAATGAAACCAATGCTCAGTAAAACTCCAGGGTGTGGAATTAATTGGTTTTTCACTTAGGCTTGTAATGCGACTTAAGAAATAAAAGATATAAAGGCTCAAAGGGGCTCACCAAGGGATAATAATATAAGGGACGGCTATCTGGCTAAAGTGGGTACAGAAAAGAAAGAATGCCTCAATCATGTTCATGCATGCAAGTGAAAAATGCAGTTTCAAAAAGAACAAGAGCAAGTTCTAGAGGACAACAATCAAGAGCAGAAACATACAAGAAAGAAAGCATGGCCAGAAGATATGCCATGTATGCAGGCTCAAAACCTCACAAGGGTAAACCAAGCCATGCAATCAACAACACAGAATCAATCAACAAGTAGTTGTAATCCAAGAATCGAGATCAAATCCCAACAGATTTATGTTATCAAACACTGTGATCTATGTCTACTCTATGTACCACTCAATAATTACCAGAAAGAAAAGGAAATTCTACCTATGAAAAATCATAAACTAAAAGAAAGAAAGGAAAAGAAAAATAAAAATGCAAATAACAGAAAGAAAAGAAAAAGTCAAAAACTAAAAGTAAGAAAGGAAAATAAAAATAAAAATGCAAATAACAGAAAGAAAAGAAAAAGAGGGAAGAGAACTCCCTGAACTCCCTAAGGAGAATAAACAGCATCAAACAGCCTGATTTCTGCCTCACTGGTTTAACACCTTCAAGTAAAATGCGGTGCATGCACATGGAAGGGCTGATTCCCACATTATCTGCTAAAGTCCATCCAATTGCCTTTTTATTTTCTTTCAGCAATGTCAGAAGCTTTACCTCCTGCTCAGGTAGAAGGTTCTTGGCCACTATCACAGGTAACTGCTCATTTTCCTCAAGAAATGCATATTTCAAGTGGTCGGGCAGAACCTTCAACTCCAATTTCGGAGGTTGCTCACTGGATGGAAGAGGTGTAGTTGGTGGTGCAAATTCTGCAGAAAACAAGTCAGCAGCAATGCCTGTAAACAAATTCTCATAAACAGAATTAGGATCATCAATAATATCAGCAGGCAATTCAGAAAGTGCAGATTCACACTCAGAATCAGATTCATCAATAAGTGCATCGTTAAAACCAGAAAGATGTGATGCTATTTCAGCACACACAATGCACTCTTGACTATCACTACAATCACAGAAATCAGAACCATGAATAGATAAAAAATCAGTAAGGAATTCAGGAGAAAAATCCTCAACAACTTCATCTATCACATCAATGCAGAAAACAAGATGATCAGATGTATCAGTGCTCTGCTTCTTGGAGCTAGTGTCACTTCCCTTAGATGACTCAGCAGCAGTGTGGTTTGGCTCCTCCATATGCTTGCCAGACCGCAGAGTAGTAGCACTCACATTTCCGCTTCCTTTTGGATTTGGAACTGTTTGGGATGGAAGGGAGCTGCCACTTGCTTGTTGATTTTGACTCATTGACGTTGCAAGCTGGCCAATCTGTGTTTGCAGATTCTGGAGGGAATACTCAGTAATCTGCTGGAACTGCAGATTGATAGTTGCCATCTGCTTCATTAAATCCTCCAAAGAAGGACCATCGCTACTGGCTTGCTGCTGCATTGGCTGTGGAGGTGCAAATTGTTGAAAATTTTGCCTCTGTTGAGAAGGTGCAAACTGCTGCCTCTGTTGGAATGGTGCACTTTGCTGGTTCTGATTCCAATTGAGATTTGGATGATTTTTCCAGCCAGGATTATATGCATTAGAGAAAGGATTGTTTTGCTGCTGCTGCTGGTATTGTGGCTTTGCAGGAAAAACTGCAGCAAAAGACTGATCAACTTGGAAACCGCTGTCTGGAAAGGAAGAACAAACATCTGTAGGGTGAAAAATTGGATTCATAGCAAACAGAAGCAAAAATAAATCTATAAAAAAAATACTAAATGAACTCAGAATGCTATGGGACCAACACTCCTAAACTCTAATTGACCTTACGGACTCAAAAATCAAATAAATTGTTTTTTCGAAAAATAAAATAAAATAGTAAACAAAGGAATTTGGCAAAACCAGTTTTAGAGCGATCAGAGCAAGTTGAACAAGTTCAGAAATACCCGATACGTCCTGGAACCAATCGCTCAAACTGAAGTTTTACCGATTTCCCAATTTTATTTTATTTTTGATTTTTTGATTGATTTTTTTTTTTTAATATTTTTTCAAAAACGAAAATTAAAGAAAAAGAAGATGAAGATGAAAAAGAAGATGATCAAGAATCAGAAAACGATTTAGACCGATGCAATTTCCCCGGCAACGGCGCCAAATTTGACACGAGCTGTCGAACTCGCGCAAATTAAAAATTAATTCTTTAGTTAGGGTTCAGAAAATTTGCAGTAAAGTGGAAACCCTAAGTCGTCTCTCAAGGAAATTGTTTTGGTTAAAATCGCTTATGAGAACAGAAAATTAAAAAAGGGGGTTTTGGATTTTGATTCAATAATTAAAAAGGCAGAGTATAAATTTGGAATAAAAATTCGTAATTAAAAATTAACCAACCTAAGGTTTGGGATCCATGGACGTCTTTCCTAGGATAAGAAAATATCAGAATCGTGATTGATTTGTCAATCGGATCAGAATCCTTATTTCCAATTGACAACCCTCTCTAAGCGATCGCTTAGCATTTGATCAAAGACGATGCTTCTACTCATACAATCGCAGAGTATCAGCTCGCTTGATTTAAGGTCATAGGGTCAATCAACCTAATCATCAAATCTGATGATTAATCCCTTTCCATAATCGCAATCGCGAACCTCAGATTGAATATCCACGATCGCACGATATCAATCTGAGTTGGGAAGGGAAACAAAACTGATTTGAAATAAACGCAGATCCTCAAGACCAATCCATGGAATCCATTACCCTTAGGTTGATTAAAAGGTTCTTAGCCTCGTATGACTAAGGTAAACATAATTGAAATAAAAAGAAGAAGAAAAAAAAAAAAGATGAAGAACGCAATTGAATAAAAACTCAGAGAGAACTTCTCTGTTGTAAAAACTGACTACCAAGGGTTTCTAGTCCCCTTTAAATAACCGTCACGCAGGACGGCTAGGGTTTCATCGCTTCAGCCCAAACATAAAATAAAAGCTGGATAAAATAAAATAAAATAATAAAACATGGCCTTGGGCCCTAAACACATTGGGTCCTAATGAAAATTACAAGTTCAAATGTCAAAATAACATTCCAGCAAAACACGTCATCTTGAGATCAAGTTTCGACCATCTTACCGTCCGAATTGGGCTTCAGTAGCTGAAGTAGAAATTGTAGCCCTATCTGTTAGCTGCAAAAAGAAACAAGAACAGAGTCAATCGGACATCTGTAGAGTGAGATATGGTTAAAATACGAAAGTAGTGTAAATCTGGAAAATTATGACGAAAATCAACTAAACCGAACTAAAATCTAGAATAGTGAATTGACCCAAAAGACCTTTATTTAATTCAAATAAATCATAAAAATACCAACCAAGAGTAATAAATAAGTGTAACAAAATATGAGTTATCAATTCACCCTATATGTTTTTCCTTCTTTTTCAACATTCTTAGTCAGAGGTTGCTAAGTATTTGTCTTCAAAATCAATGGGCTACTTATGACAAATCAAGGTAGGTTGGTTTTGGTGGGAAAGGTTCCTGGATTGATAAGTCAACTCCTCCACGTGAAAGTTATATCAAAATTTTTTTTTGGGGTTGCTGCCCCCGAACCCCCGCCACTAAATATGCGAACATGAATTAATTTTTCTGGGTTCGCCACTGGATCATGCCATGTCTTAACGCAATGATTTCAGTAATGCGTCATAATGCATTACTATGATAATAAGTTTGGCTAAAAACTTAATCCAGTCAACTTTTTAAAAAGAAAACTAGTACGGTCAAAAGCCCCAAAACCATAGAACTTGAAGACTAGTGATAAGACCCCATGATTAAGAACTCGTTCAAAGGTTGGAGATAGTGCTATGACGACTAGGATCAAAGCTACATTGGTTTGGGAAAACAAGAAAGTCCATCTAACAATATTTAATTATTATTAAACCATGCAATAACCTCAATTATGATTTTATATACCCCATTACAAAGGCTATTTGGGTTATGATAATTAACAAAAATTGAAATGACAATTAGAAATAGGGAACTATTTGTAAACACATGATATATTGCATGAACAGTATCCTTTTAATTGCTGTTAGTTGGTCTGATAGTCATTTAATTAACTGGACCTAATAACCTTGCGCTTGGGTTGTCACTATCCCCCTACAAACACACAATTTCTGAATTTAAGAACTATATATTGAACCAATATCGCATTTTTAAGCGCCATCAACTAGATATGGTCAATACGACTGCATCATTCCAACTTTCTGAAACATACATTTTCCCAACTCAAAAACTAAAAACTAAACCAATATTGCATTTTAAAGGACTTTTTGACCTTTTTACCCTTCATTAATTAATTAATAACTATTTTTCCCCTTATTCAAAACTATCTACCAATCTGCCCCTCTTTAATCGATTAACTTGAAGATTTAATCGATTAAATGGTCAAAACTGACAAAAATGGTTGACTTGAAGATTTAATCGATTAAATCTTCAAGTTAATCGATTAAATCTCCCAACAGGCAATAAAGGTCAAATCTCCTCCATAAACAAAAGCAGATTCCATGCATATGAAGCAAATCAGCAAGTTAATAAGAGTTGATTGCGATTTGTATTTAATAAGAGTTGATTGCGTTTTGTATTTAATAGGAGTTGATTGCGTTTTGTATTTAATATGAGTTGAGTGTATTTTGTATTTAATAGGAGCTGGTTGCGTTTTATTATGAGTTGCCATTTTACGAGTTGGTTACAGATTGTCACCAATTCAAATGTTGGTATGTACACTCTTACTCATTTCATTGAAATGTTACCCATAAATAGACTCAAAATTACAAATTACAAATAAATTTGAATTGGTGACAATCTGTAACCAACTCGTAAAATGGCAACTCCTAATAAAATACAATCAGCTCCTATTAAATACAAAACACATTCAACTCTTTTTGAACGCAATCAGCTCCTATTAAATACAAAACGCAGTCAATCAATGCTTTCACCCTCATTTGGTATATTTACTCATTTCATTAAAATGTTGCCCATAAATAGGCTCGGAATTACAAATTACAAATAAATTTGAATTGGTGACAATCTGTAACCAGCTCGTAAAATGGCAACTCTTAATAAAACGCAATCAGCTCCTATTAAATACAAAACACATTCAACTCCTATTAAATACAAAACGCAACCAACAAAGCCCAGCACAGTTGGTAGATAGCTGGGTTCCTTAAGCATGTTGACAGGGGTTCGATTCCTGGCCGTGCGTATGAAAAAGGCTTAGTTGGGAGAGGTTTACCCACTTAATGTGATCTCCCGCATCGAAAGGATTAGTCTTCGGCTGGAGGATACCTTAGGAAACCAAAAAAAAATACAAAACGCAATCAGCTCCTATTAAATACAAAACACAATCAATCAATGCTTTCACGCTCATTTGGTATATTTAATCGATTAAATATAAGTTTTAATCGATTAAATCAATTAAGAGGGAGATTTAATTGATTAAAATGGATATTTAATCGATTAAATCTTCAAGTCAACCATTTTTGCCAGTTTTGACCATTTAATCGATTAAATCTTCAAGTTAATCGATTAAAGAGGGGCAATTTGGTAGATAGTTTTGGATAAGGGGCAAAATGATTATTAATTAATTAATGAAGGGCAAAAGGGTCAAAAAGCCCATTTTAAAGTGCCATTAAAACGATAAGGACAAGACAAATAAATTTATGAACACGCTTCCCTTTTCTATTAGTCTAGCTTCTGTACCTTATCTTAAGTTCTAGTATTTGTTTAGGGTTATTGTTTGTGTAACTAACCACATGTTGAAGCTTAGCTGTATCATTAAATGATACTAGCTTAGTTGGTATATGAGAATTAAACATGTAGGGATAAACTCATGTATTGGAAGCGGTTTAAAACCTTAATCATAGACCTGCCCTGAACATAATTATCTCCCATGAAAGATACATGTGATTTATCAACATAAAAAAGAAATTTAGCATTATGCTACAGACATGCTATGAATGTCACTCCAATTATATGAAAGTCAATTTTAATTGTTTATGTAGGAGTAAAATGATAAGATTAACTTTTAAATTTAAGATATATGAATCAGTTCATCAATTATTTGACTAATCCGATTCAAATATTATCGGATTCATTATAGGAAACAGTTGTTTCAAGATTATTTTTTACGTTGTTCCAATTCGAATTTAAGACCTCTAATTAAAAGGGACACATTTTTTATTGCTCGACTTGACGGTCCAGGATTTGACCTCTCAAACGATATTGAAAATCTCAAGAGTTACCATTTTTGAGAAAGATGAGAAAATTCAAATTCAAATTCAAAATTAAATTAATCGGACTCATTACAACTTTGGTATCTAAAAATACACACCGTTGTTGGTATTTAAATTTAGGGATCCTATTTTTTCATGTTGTTAGAGATAGTTATCTCCTACTATATACACATGATGTTGTGGGGCCTATCATCTATTAAAAAGAAAAAGAAAAAATAATGGCACAATTTTTAATGTGAGAACAATATGAGATAATTATCTCATGTAAAATGAGATAATGATTTCTCTTAAATTTATCTTGAGCATATTTTTTTTAATATTTTTAACATTAATGATTTAAAATGAAACCGTGAATAGGTTAACTTTTAAGTTACTAGGTTGCAAGATGGTCTAATCTAGGGTTGGCAAAACAGGCCAACCCGGCTCAACCCGATCCAACCTGCGTTCAACCCGAAAAAAAATGAGTCGGGTTAGGGTTGGCTCGAAAAATAATCGAACCAGAAAACCCAACCCAACCCGACCCAAGTCGGGTTAGGGTTGACTCGAAAAAATGGAAAAATAAAAATAAAATTTTATTGATGCTATAACTTATAATTTTTTTTCCTAAATTATTAATTCATTCAATGCAAAAGACATTATACAGATAAACCATAAAAAAATTTGCATTTAAATTTAGGCTTATTGGCAGTTGGCACCACATTCACACTGTCACACATACTATAAAAAAGATTCTTAATGCACGGTTTTGGACTTATTGGCAGCTGTAGGGTATTTTTGTTCGAGTATTTAGAATTGAGATTTTAGGCTTTAGCTTTCCACTTTATCTTCATTAATTTTTATACTTTTATATTAAAAAATTATAATCCGTGAGACAACCTATTTAACCCGTGAGTTGACTTAATTTTTTCCGAACTAAAAGAGGTCGACTGACTCGAGTTAGTAAGTTAATTTTTTTAACCCAACTGTACTCATTTTAATCGAGTTACGTTGATTTTTGCCAAGCCTAGTCTAATTCATGGGCAAGGAAGAGTTAGATGATTGGACATGGAATTGATCTAAAGCCAATAAACGACAAACAAGTTGAGAGCCTTTTCACTTTTCAGAACCCCTTCACTTCACTTCACTACAGTTCACTTGTGCCCATTTAATTAATTTCAAAGGCTGAGGAGTGAGAGGATAACCCCAGAAACAGAAACTGAGAAACCCACACACTTACCATACCATGTTCTGATACCCCACAGAGACAGAGAGAGAAACACAAACCAATCAAATCAATGCAAACACAAGGCATGCCAACCACCATGGCCTCGTTTTCTCCTCGGACTCATTTCTCAGCCACTCCTTCATCATATTCCAAACCCCATCTCATCCACAACAGATTCTTCTTCACTCTCAGGCCAAAGAACCTTCCTTTGTTTCTCTTGAAGGCTTCTTCTGCTGACAATGGTGTTGGCTCTTCTGGTTCAGCTGCAACTGCAGTGGAACCACCGCTGGAGGAGGCCGTCCCGGAGCCTTCTCCGCCGCCGCAGCAGCAGCAGCTGGAGAACACTTCCATGGGAACCAATGGGTCTGCTTCTTCTGCTGTTGCTGCTGTGGCTGAGGAAGTGAAGGTGGTGAGTGGTTTTGTGGACCCAAGATGGGTTGGAGGGACATGGGACTTGAAGCAGTTTCAGAACAATGGCAAGACCAATTGGGATGCTGTTATTGATGCTGGTAACTTTATGGCTTTTCTTAGTGTGCTCCATGCCTTGTTAAGCTTTTTTTCTCTTTATTCAAATCAATTTTCGTTGAAATTACGAGTCCTTGGAGGCTACAATTTTTATATTCTGTTCGTTTTCTCTGCTACCCCATTTCTGTTTTACAATGTTTGCTTTCACTTTTAGGTCATTTATATACTGATCGATCCCCTACCATAGAGCTTTTGTTTTTTTTTGTGTGACTCTGATGGTTGTGTAAGCAGGGTTAGAGGTTGGAGTGAGAATGGGAGATGTTAAAACTGGATCTCCAACTGAAAGTAAACAAATTTCAATTGCAAGGTTTCCAAATGGAAGTTGAGGAAAAAAATTTCTTTTAAACTGAAGAAGGTGAATCTTTAGTTGGTGCCTGTAGAGGGAGTAGCTGCTTTCAATTTTCTTTCAAATTCTAAATTTGTTTCACTGTGTGGTTAGCGCCTTAGCCTTATCCATCGTTATTTCTTCTTATATGACTCCTTTTTTCAGAGGGTTAAAAAGGAGATATAAGACCTGGTGTGGGAAGGGGAAAGGGTATTATAAAGTGGAGGCAAAAGCATATCAGCTGTTGTAATCCTTATAAACACACTTGTTTATATATCAATGCCCAGTTAATGAAAAAACTGCGCAAGCATTTTGGATGAAACTCTTTTCGTGCAGAAACACTTATATGATATCAAGAGCACTATAGCTTCTCAGCTATAATCCAGCTCCATCTATGGCGGATTCCTTGTCTTCCTCCACCCTTCAACCCTCTCCTCCTTGCAATTTGTTTCTGTTGACAACGCTGCACAACTTCTGCTGCAGCTTACCTGAATGGTTTTGCTTAGAAAAGCATGCCATGGAGTTTGATTTTATGCCAAAGCATAGCATGAGAATGATCCAGCCTTAGCTACACCCCCCCCACACCAAAAAAAAAAAAACAACAACAACATGCTAGGACAATGAAAGTAAATAATATACACAAAACCAATAAAATATGTATATGAATGATAAGTCAAAAAACTTATAAAGTAATGTAAAGATCATTTACAAAATGTAGTAAAGTCGTAAGTTTAATATTGTAGGGTTCATACATGAGAGAGCCACATATGAGGTGGCTCGGCCTTGCTAATATTCATCTCCTCCTAAGGTGGCCTTTCCTTTAAGGGTGGTTCCATCTATCGAACAGTCCTTTCATTTCTCAAATCAATTCACATTGTATCAACCCATCAAGGGTGTCATCATCTCGTTGATAGTCCTCTCCTCCAAGGGGTGATCTCTAACTTGGGGAAGCTCCATCTAATTGATAGCTCTCTTCTCCCAGAATATAATATCCGTATGCATATAATAATTAGGTGCACTCAGAACACTACCCCTATTAGTAGCTATGGGATTCAAACATGGATCCCCCCAAAATATTATCCACTCACTTTTGAAGAGGCAACTAAATCACTTCTAGCAAATCCAGAGAAAGCAAGCAAGGTAGTATCCAGCAATTTTGAACACACAAATATTTTGGTAAGGTTTAGAAAATTATTTAAGAATGAACTAGCAATAGGTAATAAGATTAGATGAATGTATCAAAATAAATAAATAAAATATGGTTAGATAAAATTCCTAAAAATTTTAGATAATGAATTTTCCTCAGAACACCTTCTAACTTCAGAAAATCACCCCAAGATCCACTTGTAAGAGAAAAGGAATGTGCAGGGCTTTAAGGTTTCATCAAAATCTGAAAAGGATGCTTAGAGTTGAGGAAAATGGAGCACAATGAAAGGAAAAATACAAAACACTGGAGAGGACGAGGAACACGGATAGAGGAAAAATGAGCTTCATGCTTGTGAAAAGGCTTCAAAGTCTGTGCAGAATTACAGAACAGTCATTTTATTTTATATCTTTTGAATAATGAAACAGTGTGTTACAGGGGTAACAGATGAATAGTTGGTGTAAGGATTAGTAGATTCATATGTTGTCAGCTTCTTGTGTTACATTTTTTTTCTAAATACTTTGAACTTGACTTCATCTAGGGATCTACTTTTGTAATTATTTTCAGAGGCTAGAAGGAGAAAATGGCTTGAGGATAACCCAGAATCATCCAGCAATGATAACCCTGTAGTTTTTGACACCTCTATCGTACCCTGGTGGGCATGGATGAAAAGGTTCCATCTTCCTGAAGCTGAACTACTTAATGGTCAGTTCTACTTTGTATTCTAAAGCGAAATTAGAGAATAAAGGGTTTAATGCCAATAAGAGGGAAGAAAAACAAAAAAACTCCCTTGCTGACTCTTTTCTTGTTTTGAGTATCATGTAGGTCGTGCTGCAATGATAGGGTTCTTTATGGCATATTTTGTTGATAGCCTGACAGGAGTAGGTCTAGTTGATCAAATGGGCAACTTCTTTTGCAAAACTCTTCTGTTCATAGCAGTGGGGGGAGTACTTCTGATCCGAAAGAATGAGGACTTTGAAAATCTTAAGAAGCTATTGGATGAGACTACATTTTATGACAAGCAATGGCAAGCAACTTGGAAGGATGAGAACTCAGACGCATCCAAAAAAGAGTAGTGGAAATGCTGTTCTTTAGTTCTCCCTCCCCGCATCTGTCTCTTAATATAGTGCTCTATTAATCTTGCTAGTGCAAAACAAGACATGAATATGAATTAGACATTGTGTTTCAATTTCTTCTGTCTTCCTAGTGCTGAACAACCCAGATAGTATTTGTGTTTGCAATGCAGGAATTTTCTTGAGAGTCTGTAAAATTGTGTTGTTAATTCGACAAATATAACAAATGGTTTGAACTCATCAAGCGGATCACTCCTAGAAAGGAGATTGCAAACAGTTGTACACATTTGAATTGCCATCAATAGTAACCAAGTTTGTTCAAGCAGTGATTGCAATTGTAGGAATAGGGGATGCTGTACATCTATGGGAAACTGAATAAATATCAAGAAATTGAAACTCAAAAAGATAGGGACCAATCTATCATTGTCTTTCAAAGTACGAGTGGTCCTCAAAGGGCTGATATTTCTTTATCTGTTGTCACTTTCAATGGAGAGATAATGAAGAATGGTGTTCCCGAGTTTTTCCATGCTTTCATTCTGACAACCGGATGGCCGTAAATGCTCGGTGTCTTGATAGTAAATACAGATGCTTTGAATCGTTGTGAATATGACCATTTATATATATATATATATATATATATAGAGGTAGGATCATTTGACACCGGTGTCAAATTTGAAGTTTGACACCTCATCTGTTGATCTTTTTTTATCTAACGGATCTTAGATTAGGTGTCAAAATTTAAATTTGACACCGGTGTCAAATGATCCTACCTCATATATATATATATATATATATATATATATATATATATATATATATATTTCAATCGGTTTATCATTTTGCAATTAGTATATATATATATATATTTCAATCGGTTTATCATTTTGCAATTAGTTCGAATCGGAATAGATTTTGGGATTAAGATTTTAAATTCCTTTCAAAGACGATGTTGACAAGAATCGAACACATTATATTTTTGGTTTTTAGGAATCTACCTCAGTTGGATATTATTACTTTATGTTATTGATATGCGCTTAGCATATAAGGAAATCTGAGCCAAAAAGAGAAAGAATGTTGATGAAATCTTGAGAAAAAGAGCAAGAATCACTGTTAATTTGTCAAAATCTTAATCAAGGATTGAATACTGATTTTATGCTAATTTTGTAGGAAAAAGCAAACAAACTGGAGCAAAACGAGGATTTTGCAAAATCAAAATTCACGCTCAAAGCGTGGATCTCACGCTGGCAGCGTGGAAGGAATTTTTCAGACAGAAGCGTTCACGCTTGAAGCGTGAATTTGACGCTGAGAGCGTCAGTTTGGGAATTCTCAGACCCCGTGTTTTGCAACGGGGCAATTTTGGAAAAGAAAAAGATTTAAAAATCAAGTTTTTGATTCAGCAATGAGATCTCTATCTAAATTAGAGATAAGATTAGATGATTTGTGGTAAGATTGAATCAAGATTTGAAATTCTAATTTATCAATCAAATCTCCAAGGTTGTTACATGAAAAAAAGGAAACAAAGTTTAAATCAAATACAAACTCTTGGATGGGCTCAATGCCAGTGGTTATAAATAAGGAGATTGGGAGCACAACAAAGGAACCAATTCACAACTCGGAGCAAGCAGAGGGTGACTGAAGATCAAGATTTCTTCTCCATTCTTTTCAGTAATTATAGTTTTTATGCTTTCTTTTGAATATTTGTTTATGTCGGATATGACTATGTCTGGCTAAGTTCTTTTATTGTAGTTAGGGTCACAACCCTATGTGAACCCTTGTTATGACGGATTGATTTAAATTATTTTACTCGTTTATATAAATTTCTTTATCTCATCTTGTGCGTATTTGATATTTTCTTTATTAAACCTGATCAATTTGATAGTTGAAAATAGTTTGAGGGTTAGAACCTTAAATAGGGGTATTGGGGTTTCTGATCTCGAAAAGAGATAAGATAACTATTGGTATGCATACTAGGGATAGATGTATATTTAATTGCAGATGTTGGAATTACTGTGTTCATTGCTTAATTCTCATGAGGGGTTACTAAGGGATTAGGATTCTAAGTGAGGTTAAATGGTTAAGTTACCAAGGGATTGAGATTTAATTATTAATATATTGAGATCATAATTATCTGAGAAATTATATAAATAAGTATTTTGTATCAATCCAAAGTAATAAGTGGGGATCATAGGGAGAGTGTTCCCTAACTGCAATTCTTTCTCATATTTTCAAAACCAACTCCATTATTATTCTTCTTTTCATTCTTAAAAATATAAAAACTCAAAAATAAGTCTTTACTTTTATGGTTACTAAGATTCAATTTAATTTTCCCAACAAAAGATCAAGTTTTTCAACTTAAAGTGATTGATTATTTTAGTACTTGGTTTTCAATCCCTGAGGAGACGATCTTTCTTACTACTTTACTACTTATGCGAAACGGTATACTTGTCGGATAGCATCAAGTTTTTGGCGCCGTTGCCGGGGATTGAAAATTTCAATATTATAAATAACCTTTGATCTTTGAGATTGAATTTTATTTTATTTTATTTTATTATTCTTGTTTGCATTTTACAGGTGCTATTAACAAATTTTTCTGAGTTTTATGCGAGGTAGACTTCCACCTAAAGACTTTTTGCTTGATCCTGAAATTTCAAGGACTGAGAGGAGACTGAGGAAGGCGGCTAGGCAGATAATTTGGGAAGATTTGAAAAGCGTACCTGCACAACCAAAACAAGAGATGGAAGGAAACAATAACGATGATGGTGGCATAGGCCACAATCCACCCCCAAGATTGTTGGAAAGTATTCTGACACCAGTGTTCAATAGGCCAAACTCAAGCATAGTCAGGCCGACGGTGGAAGCAAACAATTTTGAGTTGAAACCATCATTGATTTCTTTGGTGGCAAGAGCTCAATATTCTGGTGCTAACGAGGAACACCCTCATGAGTTCATAGATCGATTTCTGATGATCTGTGACACTACAAAGCACAATGGTGTGCCAGCTGATGCTATCAGGCTCCGACTATTTCCTTTTGCTGTTAAGGGAAGTGCTCTCAAATGGATGGAAAGGCAACCAGCAAATAGTATCTCAACATGGGAAGATTTGTCAAACAAATTCTTTGCCCATTTCTTTTCTATGGAGAAATATAATCAGCTGGTGAATGCAATCACGAATTTCCGTCAATTTGAAGGAGAATCATTGTGTGCAACTTGGAATAGATTCCAAGAACTTATCCGGAAGTGTCCACAATGGGAAGGAGACAATGACAGAAAGGTAGCAATTTTCTTTAATGGCATTTCTCCTGAAACAAGGTTGGTAATTAATGGTGCAGCTGGAGGTTCTATTCGGCAAAGTACCTCGGAGCAAGCTCTCAATCTGATAAAGAAGTTGGCAAGAGATGAAAATGAGAGTGTTCCAGCCTCAGTAAAAAGAGGAGTGATAAAACAAGAAAACAATGACACTTTGCTCGCTGAACTGTTATCCAAAAAGATTGATAGTAAGTTTGACAGTTTGGAGCAGCAATTTCAAAAATTCCAAATGTCCCATGTTCAATCAACTCCTCAGGAAGCTCACAAATCCAACGAATGCTCTAATTCGTTATCAGATGATTCACCTCAACAAGTACATGTGAATGGAATATGGTATGACCAGCGGCCTCAGCCGTCAAACTTTCCAAGGAACAATAACTATGGTGCTGGAGGTGGTGGTGGAAATTTTCAGCGAAGAACTCAAGGAGCTGGCATGGATTACAAATCTAATAACTACCAGCAGCCTCCACAAATTCAAGCAAAGGAACCCTCTGAATTGGAAAAGCTAGTGGCACAGATGGCTCAACATTCAAATGCTTTCATGGAAGAGCAAAGAGCCAACAACAAAAATACAAGTGCTTCCATAAAGAACCTGGAGAATCAGATAGGCCAACTTGCAAAGCAGGTTTCAGAAAGAATTCCGGGTACTTTTCCTAGTAATACAGTTATCAATCCAAAGGAAGATTGCATGGCTATTACCACTAGAAGTGGCAAAGTTGTAGCACCGCTTGCAAATCCAATTCTTGATCGTGTGGAAGACAAGGAACAAGCGGAGAAGCAGAAAGGAGCAGTTGAACCAGAGGCTGAAGTAATTGTGAAAGAAAAGGAGAAAGAAGCCGTCATTGAAAAGGAAAAACCATCTTTCTTTGATAAGAACTGCCCATTGACCCATGAATATATAATGGCTCAAGCACCTTACCCAGAAAGGTTCAAGAAAGAGGTTACTAACAAGCATTATGACAGGTTCTTAGACATCTTCAAGAAGTTGCACATCAATATTCCTTTTGCAGAAGCCTTAGCAAATATGCCGGGATATGCAAAATTCATGAAGGATCTGTTGAAGAAGAATAAACTGCAAGAATGCCAAACCGTTGAACTTACTGCAAAAAGTAGTGCATTCATTCAGCAGAAGATTCCAGCTAAGCTTCGTGATCCAGGTAGTTTTAATATTCTCATTACTATTGATGATATTGCCATTGGCAGAGCTATTTGTGATCTTGGGGCTAGTATCAACTTGATGCCTCTTTCTATTTATAAGTCACTGGGAATTGAAGAATTGAAACCCACAGAAGTTTCTCTTCAACTTGCTGATAGATCTGTGAGGAAACCTAACGGGATCATTGAAGATGTTCTTGTCAAAGTTGACAAGTTTATCTTTCCTGTTGATTTTGTGGTGTTGGATACAGGGGAAGGAAGTGATAAGTCTCTGCTTTTAGGTAGGCCCTTTTTGGCTACAGCCCGTGCTCTAATTGATGTTGAGCAGGGAATGATTAAATTAAGGATGCATGATGAGGAACTCAATTACAATGTTTTTGAGGCAATGAAAAGACCAGCTGAGAATGATGATTGTTTTCAAGTTGAAGTGTTTCAAGAGAAACATAAGAAGATGCGTCCACAAGAGATTGATTATGAGTTGAGAGCCCGTGATCATGTTCCCTTTGAAGGCAAAGAAGTTGTTGTGGAAGAGCTTAAAGAAAAAGATGATGATATAGAAGATAAGCCACCCAAGGTTGAGTTGAAAACTCTGCTTGATACTTTGAAATATGTATTCTTGGGGAATGAAGAGACTTATCCTGTAATTGTCAATACAGCACTATCTCCTGGTCAAGAAGAGGAGCTTGTTGAAGTTCTAAAAGCTCATAAGACTGCCATAGGGTGGTCTATTTCTGATTTAAAGGGTATTAGTCCCTCTATTTGCACACACAAAATTCTTATGGCAGAAAACATCAAACCTGTGAGACAACCGCAAAGAAGGCTTAACCCGATCATGAAGGAGGTAGTCAGAAAAGAAGTTGTGAAGCTTCTTGATGCAGGTATGATTTATCCAATTTCTGATGCTGCTTGGGTAAGTCCGGTTCAGACTGTTCCAAAGAAGGGTGGTGTGACCGTTGTCAAAAATGCAAACAATGAGTCATTCCCAACTAGAACTATCACAGGTTGGAGAATGTGTGTTGATTACAGAAGGTTGAACACGGCTACCAGGAAAGATCATTTTCCACTACCCTTTGTTGATCAGATGCTGGAAAGACTGGCAGGCCATGCTTATTACTGCTTTTTAGATGGTTATTCAGGCTACAATCAAATTCCAGCAGCTCCTGAAGACCAGGAGAAGACAGCCTTCACTTGCCTATTTGGAGTCTTCGCTTACCGACGAATACCATTCGGCCTCTGTAATGCACCTGCCACCTTCCAAAGGTGTATGCTATCTATTTTTTCTGACATGGTAGAGCGATTTTTAGAGGTATTTATGGATGACTTCTCCGTCTTTGGTTCTTGTTTTGATTCTTGTTTAATTAACTTGTCTAAAGTTTTAAAAAGGTGCCAAGAGACTAACCTTGTTCTGAATTGGGAAAAGTGCCATTTTATGGTTAATGAAGGTATTGTTTTGGGGCATAAAATCTCTAGGAATGGAATTGAGGTTGATAAAGCTAAATTGATTTTGATTGAGCAACTCCCCACTCCCATTAATGTTCATGCTGTTAGGAGTTTTCTAGGACATGCAGGTTTTTACAGGAGATTCATCAAGGACTTCTCCAAGGTTGCTAAACCATTGAGCCAGCTCTTGGTGAAGGACTCAGAATTCAAATTTGATGATGCATGCCTGAAGTCTTTCACCATATTGAAAGAAAAGCTTACTACAGCTCCTGTGCTTACAGCCCCTGACTGGAGCCTTCCTTTTGAGCTCATGTGTGACGCCAGTGCTTATGCAATTGGTGCCGTCCTCGGTCAGCGTAAGGAAAAATTA